>NC_047028.1:17200561-17508937 GCF_902652985.1 Pecten maximus
TGTCAATGTGTACATCAATTGGTATGCAGAAATGTCAATCCAAATGTATTCAACATAATGTTTTCCAAGCAGATGTAATAATGCTACTAATTTATATTTACACAAAGAAAAAGGCAGATAGTGTTACATGCAAAGTTATAAACACATAAGTACTGTACTTGTGGTTTTTTTCTGACTTCTACCTTCTTAAAGAAAAAGAGGGGGGGGGGGGGGGAGCTGGTTTGTCAATTTGCATACAGTACATTTCCACTAGCTGTACATCTGAGACTTCATGTTTGGGATAACAATTTATACATACCAGGTAGATAGAATGAATATGTTTGGTTGATAGTAAATTTGTTCACGTTTGCCTGTGAGCTATATAACTATGGTAAGTAAGGTATGAAAAGTATGTCCCTGAATTTAATTCACAAAATATATATATATTTTTTCATTACTGCTTTCCAGAGAGAAAATCTGCAAGGAAGTCTTCATTATCTTTTTACAAAATAGTTAAGAGGAAGGCTGGATGTCATCCAAAATGGAAAAAAAATATATCTAACATCAACCGTATCCTGGTTTTTAAGTGCGTTAAGTAGAAGTAAACTTTATAAAAGCAGTCAGTATATAGCCTGGAGTAATTCAAATGTTTAAATAAATAGCACCAGAAAGAATTAATACACAAACATTTCTATACCCGGTGACCTAGGCCTGTACTTTGCAAGACCAATAATCCGTGTATCCACCCACCATCTTGACGAACCGTACCTGAAATATTCCTAATGTTTACACAGGCTTTTTACCTGGCATATTCACGTGTCTGTGTAAATCCGGTTTCACGATTGAAAAGATTTCAATTTCCAAATCAGCTTTAAAACTAAGCTTTATTACATCACTGCAGAAATTTGAATCTCCTTAAAACTTAATGAAATTAAAGTTGGAAATTATTTTAAGTTAATCTTATGCTGGTTTAATATATTTAAACAATGCTTAAAGCAAAATCAAATATTCAAATCAATTTCTTATCTAGAATTATATATCATATTGATATATAACTTGTATTTGGTTAATACTTTACACATATGCTTATAAAAAATAAAATATAATGACATTTGATGGTGAAATGTTATGGCCTGCATTGCTGTACATGTGTAATGGTTTATTATAAATGTATATACATAATAACCCAGCTGAAACAGATTCATTTTAATATGAATAGAATATTTTTTTTATTCATCTGACTTAAATAAGCGAAATTAATATTTTACTCATAAATTAAAAAGTTTACCCTGTCCCATATAATACTGTTTAGCATGTAAAACTTTTACCATGCCACACTACAGTGTAGTTTTCTGAAACAGACTATAGAATGTTTGCCGATCAGGTTGCTTGGCAAGTCTCTTACATCATCTGAGATAAAAGTAGTTACACCAGGACATACATACACCAGGAGCTGTGTTTATGCTATTAATCATTGGCGCTATCATTGAAACCATCTAGACTGTCTGCCTTTATTGTTCACTGCATGAATGACATTGCCTAGATTTTTTTAGAATCATTTCAAGCCTGAACATTAAATATTCTGTTTATTAGCAAGGCTCCAACAAGCCAGACAGTTAGGGAGGGAATGGCTTTGTTGTACTGATATTCTAAAGAGATAAGATCTTCAATTTTTTCTTAGAAAACTAAAAAGTTGTCATATCAGAACAGTTTTTGGTCATGACCTGGTTCAATTGATAATATTTAATTTATTCATCATTTAAAATGCTTGGCAAGGACATCTTGTATAATACAAAAACAGGAAACTCTTATTCTTGCAGAGTAGCTTTTACTCAAGTTCTCCTTGAAAACAGCACAAATTGAGAGGCATTTTACTTCAATATGCACTTTTCTGATCAGATGATGAGATATACAGATAAGTTGGTTAATAGATTCCCAAGGCATGTAAAACACTTCTCATTTTTAATTGCTTACTTATAAAATAGTCATGTACTATTTTATGTGTGTAACATGGAGGCATGCAATTTTTATAAGTATCTTGTTAATTTAGCTTCCATTACTCCAGCTTCAGTAAGCACGGTTTTTCCCTTGTCTGCTTTAGATTGAATTTAAATATTAAACAAAAATACCGTATTTATTATTCAATAATCCCAGCGGATACAAATAACCTTGACTCAGATTATGAGCTTATTACAGACATTAAAATAAACTTTGATGGTTAATACAAGTTACTGAACAACTTGTAGGTATCATGGTAAGGTAGCATATAACCTTAACTTAAACACAAAACACAGCTATATGATGTTTAAGGCAGCATATGACCTAAACCTAACACAAATTAAAGGTACAATGTGTAAGGTAGCATATAACCTTAACTCTTACACAAATCACAGGTGTAATGTGTAAGGTAGCATATATATAGCCTTATATATAACTCTTAACAAACCACAGGTATGCTGTGTAAGGTAGCATATATAACCTTAACTCTAACACAAACCACAGGTATAGTGTGTATGGTATCTTGGGTAGAATTTAACTTTTTTAGTAACTCGCACATTGTTGCGAGTGGATAAAATTTTAACTCGCAAAATTACAAACTTACTCGCAATTTTGAAATTATGTGTTAGCAATATAACAGATGTTTTATGATAAATATTTCTTTTTGAATTACATGTTATAATTTATTTTCAAGAAAAAAAAAATCAGTCATTTCATTTGATTTAATCATGTATGATTTCTCATAAAATCTTTGACTAATAATGAAATAAGTATTAATTCTATCTAATTAAAATGCTATTCCCTGTCCATCATGATTTTACAACATATTCGTGATTCGGAAAAAAAACCCCCGAATTTTTCGTTTAAAAATTTCATTTTGTTTTTGTCATATCTGAAGTTGACTTGTTAAATTAGAAAACGGACAATACAGTAAGTGCTGATAGAATTTCAAGTAAGAACAAAACATTTACCGATGATGACTTGTCGGGACTATATTCTTTGCAAGTTTTGCAATAAATTTCAATAACGTGCACATGATCATCGTCAAGGTTTTTTTCCAGGTCAATATGCAGTTCACGCTCCCATTTCTCGACAGTTTGTTTTGTTGGCCTTGGGATGTGTTTCAATTTTTTCTTAGGAGTTGGCCCACTTTCTGTACATGTGTCCTTGCTCTCATCATTTTCGCCGATCTTTTCATTTGATGTTCCGGCAGGGCTGACTTAAAAAATTGGTTATGTCAGCCATGCTTGCAGACGTCGTGCTTTGTTTCTCGGAAACTCTCGTTTCTTTTCCATTACAATATATTAACCCTTTGCCACATGCAGGTTATAACACTTCAGCACTCTGTGCCAATAGTGCAAAGATACATTGTTGCAATGCAACATTATTGCGCTGACTGAAATATACATACACCATCTCAATGGCAGTTTTTGAGAAATTAAGCTTTGTTTTGATTAATTTTTCTAAACCTAATTTTGAAAGTGAAATAGTTGTTTTAGACATTTTTAGTAAGTTACAATTATGTTCAGAATTTCTTAAATTTTAATTCTGTGCTATTTTCTTTATAAAACCAACAACACATAACCACGAAATCAGCTGTATACAAACAGAACAGAAAAAATTCAAAATATTTTGACAATGTAATTTATAATTCATTGAATTCCTGTACATGAAATGATTCAACATTAACTCCCAAATGAAACAAACTGAATTTTCAAAGTTTTCACAAGAATATTTCAACAGTTCAGGCTTAAGCCTAGAATATTTTATATCCGATGTCGCGACGAAGGAATGTGTATCCGACCATTTTGGGTCAAATCTACCTTCGTTTTTCAAATGCCGGCGAGCGTAGTTATTAGTGTGTCGAGCTATGGTGGAAACTGATTCTCATTGAAGAAAAGGTAGAAATAATCAATGGGACTTGCAGTATCAACATCAAAAGTTTCTGGAAGTTCTGGCCCCGTTTCCCTAACAAAATCATTTACTGTGATCGGCGAAAAATCTCTGTCAACATTACCTAATGGCGGCGGTACAACTAGTCGCCGTTCGTCCTCATTTTCGGACTCGTTATCTGTTGACAGTTCATTTAGAACATCGTTAAGATCAATATCTGACTCAATGTATTCAGGTCCAAAGCCATCGAACTCTAAATTATCATCATCGTCGTCAAAAATGTCGCGCAAAATCGTAGCCACAGCCGCCATCACGCCTCGTTGTTGTCACACTTTTCTACACTCATGACTCACACTTTCTAGGTTAATTTATTCAAAAACTTTCGTATGAATGACGTGTACAAATTCATGTATATCGTAGTCTTTGAGACGCTTGGAACTAACGAGTGCTGTGTACAAGCGTCACCAAGATAATGCATTGTCTGTGTGTCGGTTTTTGTTTCAAGTTTTCGTCGATGTTTTACTATGTGTGTCTGTTTTACCAGGATTTATATGCACTCGCAGAAAAATGCAAGTACCACAATTTTCTACTCGCAAAATGAAAAATCAGCTCGCATTTAGTGAGTGTGCGAGCGTTAAATTCGAACGCTGTAACCTTATATAACTAACTCTAAAACAATCTCGGGTTTATCTTATAATTATAGGTGTCATATATAATGTATAAAGTAACATTTTTCAAGATTCAGAAATTTCTTGCCAACTTCACTATTTAGATGGGAAACACCAAGTTTTGGGCTCAAAACTGAGATATAACAATCTAATTTTGAAATTACAATTAGACTAGAACAATGATAATTCAGTCATTGTTATAAACATACTTTGTATATATATATGGATGTAATGTCAAGTGTGGTAATCAATGCAGGTTAACTCTCATGAGTCTAGTGTGTGTTTTACATCTAGCCGGTAATGTGGAGACTTACTACAAGTTAAAAACACAAAACGAAAAGTTTCTGAAAGGGAAAATTTTAGATTCTTAGAAAAAAGGTAATTGGGCCAAAAATGTATCTATATATTTAAATTTGCATATATATTATATGCAATACATAAAAAACACATTTCATAAATGAGGTATAATAGTGAATTGCAATGCGCGCAAGCTCAAGTAAGTTAAGTTGCCGATACCGTACTATCACAATACTAGTCTATTGTGATAGTAAGCCACAAAAGCTAATTATCACAATTCCAATAGTACTGCAATTGTGAGAAACCTCCACAATAGACAGGCTTATGACATATTTATGATTAGTTCATGTAATTTAAGTTTGTCAAAATCGTATATAGCAAATTAATTTCTAGACTAGACAATTTCAGGGAATCATTAGTCATGGAAAATCATAGATCAAAACCATACTGAACTTGCTGAAGTCTGTTGTATCGTGTTATACATGTTTTAATTAATTCCAAATGGAATCATGATGGGCTACAAAAATAGCTATCATTACAGTTATCTCAGCTCATGTAAATGCTCAAAGTGGTTTCAGCTTGATGACATAAAATAGATTTTCAGGCATAGACCTTGATAAAATCAGTGCACGTGGTTGTAAATGAAGATGAAAAAGATGAATGATAATTATATAACATCGCCAAACATTATACAATACAGTCTTTCTGTAATATCAAAGTTATACGTACATGTATTGTCTTACAATATTATCATTATCCCCTAATTTATAAGACTAGTATTTATCAGTACTTATCATCACAGGATAATGAAATTGTATTACAGGTACAGTATGTCAGTATATATATATATTATCATAGTTCACCAGCTGGCTCAAAGGGTAAAGTGAGTATGCCGTGATGTTCATGTCTGGTGTAAACTTTTCCCTTCAAACACCTTCTTTTCAATAATAATATTTTCAATAATAAAGTGGGCATGTACAAGCACTATTGTTCAGACTGTTTTTTTTTGGGATGAAGTCAAAGTTTGAATTACGAACAAAAATGACCTTGTCCCATTTCCCAAGTTCGCAGGGGTCATTGACTCAAATGTCTTTCACAGGAAGCCAAGAAACAGGCCGATCTGTGCTGTTGTGGTTGTTTCCTTGGGCAAGACACTTTACCCTAATTGAGTACTGGATGGCATAAGATGAGCCTCCCATATATGTTTTCAGTGAGGCAAGGAGATTCTGCCTAAAAACAACCCAGACTGTTCAACCCAGCAAATTAAACAGAGCCTCTATATCCATATCTAATATATATATTTATTAGCTATAACATTGGTGTTTTTTTTGTTTTTTGTTTTGCATTGTATAATTCCAATGACGTTTTGCCCGAATATACATTTTTAAAGGTTCTTCTGTGGGCTAGCTTTCAATTATGTGTTTTACTTGTTGGTTCCTGGGATAATGCTTGTTAACAAATAAATAAGTTAGCAAAAACAAATGACCTTGACCCATATTCATATTTGACCTTGGCCTAGAATGATGATGATATAAATATCTTGTAATTTGACAGTTATAAGTACCATACAGATTGGTTTCGGATTTCATATGTAAGTTCTAGGGCTGTTACACATATGCACAAGTACCTGAGTACCAGATTACAGGTTGGGTTTGAGAATCCAGGTTCAAAGTTTTTACCAGAGTACCTGTCAGAATAGCAAAGACATCCAAGTCCATGTCAGAAAAGCAAACTTTCTGACTGCTAGGGATGGGCAACCATTTTGCATAAAGACAAATTTAGTAAGTATCATTATTTGAATAATTCACTGCAGAAAGTACCTTACAGATCATTATGTGTGTGATCAGTTTCTCTTGTAATGATGTTACTTTGGGATTAATCTCCCTGTCATTCGCGGATCGGCTGTCAATTAATAAAACAAATAATCAGAGGAAAGAAATTACTCTTACTTGCCCCTATAGATAGGGGGTGCCAAGTGGGATCTAACTGTGTATTCGTCACTAACATTGAATACTGGTAGCAATACCAGGAGACACAGGCCAATTGGGCCTCTTGTCTGATGTATTTTAGGCTTGTGTATTTGTACTGTAACCTGCGCTAGAGCACAGCACTTCTGGTGATTATTATATATACACAAGTCTTGTTTACATTTCTATCTGTTGTTTCTGAATGTTTGTTCAATGATATATACCTAAGCATATACTAGTACTTTTGAATGAAGAAGACCTGTACAAGTTCACAGTATATATATAAATATGAACCAGTGCTATGATGGCTTTGACTCTATATCAGTTTAAAATGAAGCAGCTGCAAAAACCGTCATATATTTTGTATTAGATTATGCCATATATATAAATTGCAAGATTAATTGTGGCAATCTGATGAAAATCGTCTGTTTATGTAGCGTACATGTACATGTGCTATGCCTGAACAGGTACAGCAATAAAGGTCATGCATGTTCAGCATGTTTCAACCTAATTTGGGGTGAAATCAAATAAAAATATATGGTAAATGATATACTTTCAAACTGATCTTAAATAATCTGTAGTTAAATGTTTAAACAATGTGCCAAGTGTTGTTCGAAAATGTACTCCCATAATATGGCTGGTGTGCCCTAAATAATCATGGGTGAGCAAAATTTTCCATAGTTGATGCATGTATGTATTATACAATATAATTCAAACCTAACACTATATTCATAGTCATTGAAAATTAACATTCAATGACAAGAATTTTAAAATGTATATGATTTCCATATTTCAAATAATAAAAAAAGAAATAATAGCATTTATAGATTCTGTGATATCCCCTTTCTAATCTGACTGAACTAATGTAATTGCATGTATATACGTGCAATGAGTCCGTGCAATAATTCTGTATACATGCCTGTAGTTGTGTAATTAAAAACTGCGGTGCACATGTTGATGTAATCTTGAGTCTGTTATGTGCAGAATGTTCCTTGGTAGCTAGGGTGTGGTTCAGATCTGACAGCAGTCAATTTAATTATTCAAGTATAACATGTACACCAGTTTAAATTACTGCATACATAACAGTTGCATATAAATTGCACAGTACGTAATTGGTTGTGTTTTGGCCTACTGGCCGAGATTGTTAATACAATTAATTTAATTACGTTTGATAATAAACCTAGTAATAATCCTACTTGCGGGTGTTATCTACCTGGTTGAGACTCGCACTAGATCTGTTACCCTGATGAATGCTACATCAACTTCTGTAATATCTTTCACAGTTGGGATAAATAGGATGGATGCTAATCCATTGCCAGTAAATAGTTACTTGATACCAGTAAATTATAAGCTTCCCAATTCCAACACAGATAATTTCAAAATTCAAGATTTACCAAATTGCATAGGTGTAGGAAATATTTACCTATAAATGAAATGTTGTAATTCTTTAATTTTGAAATTATCTGTTTTGGAATGGGGAAGCTTACTGGTATTAGGTGGCTATTTATTAGCAATGGATATATTTATCTCTCCACCAAGGATTCTCATAAACACCCATCCTATTCCTCAAAACTGTGAAAGGTTTTACTGAAGTCAATTTAGAAGTAATGCACTCCAATTAACTATATAAGTTAAGATATCTTTTGTACTGCCCACTCTGGAATTACTTAGAAGCATGTATAGGATGAAAAAAAACAGGATATTTAATCACTTATATATTTATTTATTTTTTATAAATACAATGTAAATGAAAGTCACTCTGAGAGCCAGGTATTTACACAATTGGTCAAGTATGAATTAATTTTTAGTTCTACATAAGTAAGGTAAATGAATTAAATATCATTTGCTTGAGTAAGGTAGACCAGTCACATCATATGACTGCACCTGTCTAGTCAACATTTTATGTATCTATTAATTATGATGTAATGTATAGCCTAGAATTAATGCTCCTTGGTGAAAACATTACCCTCGATATTCAAGGCAACGACATGCATCTAACCTTTCATGTTAATGTCACATGTGTGTTGTAAAATCCAACCAGGATGATGTCTGCATGCCATTTTAGCATAGGATGAACTTTAAAATCAGTTTTAAAATGCCAGTCATCTTGTCCCAGTTGCACCAGACAACTGATGACAAAGAAAAAATTTAAAAGTCAAGGATTTGCTAGACACCAAATTTATGTCTGGGAAAATGAGAACTTTGAAAGTATATATATACTGTCAATTTATATTTTGTGATAATGGAATTTCTCAAAATCTTTTATGAGGTATAGTAAGTTTACTTAGAAGTTATGTCTGAAATGTTACATTAAGATACCACAGACGACCCAGTTTGTGGGCATAAAAATTAACAGACTCCAGGTGTTGAATGGTAAAAGTCAAGGTAATTTTAGTACTACAAACTATGATGTATTATGATATATATATATATATACATACAGCCTTAAAAATGTGTTTGTCTAAAAATTGGCATATATATCTATCGTCAGGACAACATTAAAGTAACCTCAAATAGATAAAGTGTGAGGTTAAGATACTTGAGAGTATCCTGATATACTATATTTGATTATAATTGTGGATGGTCCCAGGGCAACCTTACAGTAACCTCAAATAGATAAAGTTCTGATATACTGGCTATGTATGATTATAATGGTGGATGGTCCCGCCTGTTCTCTACTAAATCACCTCACTAAATCACTAACATCAACAAATTGTGACCTTGCACTTGTAAGTCACTACATTGTACTAAGCTCTAGGGTCAGAAGATAAAGTTTCAAGGTCCATTTACATAATGCATGAAAGCTAGAGGATTTAGGTCATAGTTGTAGACAGCTAAAATGCACGTACACCTATTTATAGGTGGGTGTATGTGCTGTTTGATGATCAGTCACTCCTGTTACATTTACTATTGGTTGTTCAAGGTACAAATTACTTCAGGTTATAATAAGTAACTAGCTTCCTAAGTTTAATTTAAGTGAAAATAAGGATTTAGTTGGGTAAGCAGTAGTTAGATATGGCATTGGTTCATTCAGGAGGAAAATTTGGCTTTATATTGCATATATCACCATCAACCGGCTCAGTCTAGTTTTGAAAGTTAACCTGCATTGTAGTCTCACCTGTCAAATGAAGTCTATATATGGTGTTACTTTCCAAGCAGTCCAGTTTTGAACCTGCATTGTAGTCTGGCCTGTACATGTGTGAATCGAGACTATGGTGTTACTTTTCCAGCAACCACTGCATCAACTTTTCGCTTAAATGTTTTGTTTTTAGATCTGTAACTCAAAAAGTGTAAGTCGAACTTAAATCAAGCTTAGTGTATAATTTAATATATAATATCTACCTAAAACTTATATAATACTATATTGACAAAGCGGGACAGGTGAGACATTTTAATTACAGGTAATTCTTGTGTTGCTAGATGGGGTTTCGAATCAGCACTGGTTAAATTATTTTTAAATTTAATGAAAACAGAATAAAGTAAAGTTACAGTATATATTGTTTTCAGTCTGTGATTTACTGTGTGTATATATATATACCAAAAGTACAGTTGTAACCGCAATTAGCATACATATTATATACCTGTGTATATTATAGTATACCAGGATGTCTGATCGAGGGTTATATTCTATAGTACATAAGATATAAGCTAGCTACGTATACCAGCCAGCCAGATATATCTAATATACAAATGTACTGCCAGTGTACATGTGTGTAGTACTTCTATCTTGTGTAACAAGATTGGTCCATTATTCATGTCAAAATTCAACTTTATAGAATCTTTCATCAATCTCGTGTGAAATGGTGTGAATAATAAAAAATACAATACATGTATTGTACATGTTTATTGTACAGGATATATCATCTAGACAATGTGTAGAAATTAAAAAAAAACCGTGATATCTGCGGTTGATATTTTGATATTACTGTACATTGGACAGAGAGGGGGCTATCCTAAAATGACCATATAGCTTTTGATTGATGGATATTAAACAATATTAATCAACCCAACTAAACAAATCAGGGATTTTTCTGGGGAATTTCTTGGGCCAATATACGTACCTCATTCCCACTTGAGTTTTTCTTTTATATACCCTGGTAATAAAAAAAAAAGATTCATATTATTCCAAATTCCGAAAGTTTGAAGTTTACCCCGTAAAGTTCCTTTCCATGAATTATTGTCCCATAATGAGACAAAGGCTACATTCAAAATGGATGAAAAAAGCCCTGATTCCTCATATCAGAGAGCCCCCTCTCATCCCCATATATAAGCTCATCCCAATTATTGTATCATAGGTTTATACCTATTACTACTACAGGATAAATACGGTAATAATCTAAAACTATAGTCTCCATCACACATGCCAACTGCATTGAAATTTAAAAATGTACAGTATACATACATGTATAAATCTCTTTGCCAATTGCTGAAATTTTCCTGGTTTAATGAAATTTGTGTACACTGAAGTTATTTCTAGAAAGGCATTTTATTTGCATTCTTATATATAATGAGGTTTTCAATGTAAAACTTGTGCTGCAATTATTTTCGGCTTTATATATTTAGCTTTTGGAACAATTCTTCAAGTTGGAATTTGAAATGGTTTGGCAGTGTGCCCTATCACAAAATAGATTTCAGTTTTGTAAGGCAGACCTTGATGGTAGAAATAGCTCTCTTGGTACACCATATAACCTAACAGAAACAGTGTTATGGAGAACTGGGTTCTCGCCGATTGATTTACGGTGGAAAGGGATTTGTGCCACCTATTGAATAACACTTATTGTGAAACTTGATAAACTGGTATGACATGACAGAGAAATCTTCTCATGTGTCTGTGAATAGAATTTTTTATTGAAATTTTTTCTGGAGCTGATTGAATGAATAATAAAAGAAGAATTGACTCAAATTTATTTTCAAAAAAGCTGGAGTTGTATACACTTATCATTGATGGCTTACTGAAAGATAAGCTAAATGAAAAATAGTGATATTAATACATTATTTTCAAGGAGTTCAATTTCTGCTGTTTTCAGGGTTAGGAAAAAAGTCATTTAATTAAAATATGCACAGAAAATGCAAACTGAGAGACCTATGACCATTTTCAGAATTACTATGATAAAAAGTACTTGCTTATAATGTTTGGTAAAACTGTTCAAATTTGAACAATAAAAAGGGCTTGTACAGAACCAACAATTCATTTTAGTGTACCTTAGTACATTAAACATGAAGAAAAAGCATTGATCTCTATTTAATTATCATCAACTACAAATTTTGAATTATTGTCAAAATCTTACGATTACACAGTCAGCACATTACTGAGGTAATGAAATGCACTCGCGATGTTTGGAGACCGTATCATTACAGGAGCTCTGATGAGTAAGGATGCTGTAATAGACTTGCTATCATTGGTGCTGGCTTGAATGATCACCACAATAAAAGTCAATGCATTGTGTAACTATAAACAGGAAGTCAAGTAACTTCAACCAAGAGACCTGAAATTGTCCTCTAGAGTGTTTTATAAACTTCCACGAAATGTTACAATTGAATGCTGTTTGCGTTAACCAGGTTAAAGTTTCTCTTGAGAAGGTTCGAGTTGAGATATATGACTTTGTTCGTAAAGACCTATAACAGTGCTGGTCCTGTACCCCTATAGGAAGTCAGTAATGTACAGTTTTATTCTACACCACCAGCATGTTTAAATTTTCCTTCCTTGTTTAATTACCTTGAATGTATACCACTGTATTTCATTTTGAGGTTATGAATAGTTACCTGGAATTCAATTGTTTCTGATCATCTGTTTTATAGTTGGAAAGGACCTTGTTGTCTTACCGTTGCAATTGTCTGTCTGAAGTGCTGAACATAAATTTCTTGGGTCATGTACAAGTCCATACATATGTCTTTCATTTCTTAAAAAGTGTGATTTAAAACATATTTCTTGAAAAAAAGTAACAAATATATAAATTTCCATCAGATTGAAAATAATACTGTATGTCTGTAAATGTACATATTTCAGCAGTAATCTTATTTCAGTGTTTTTTCGCACTAGAAGCTTAAGCCTTCCACTAAATTATGATGACTTTAAGTGTAGTTTATCTACTTTGGTTTCTTTTACAATCATTAATTTCATTGGTGTGCTAATTCAGCATTCAGCTAATCTGTATCAATTTTGGGTTGTTTTTTTCGCTAAGATTTGAGTGCGTCAAATATATTGAGAAAGTTTACAGTAATTGGAGAGAAATTTAAGTACAGTATAAGTATGTTTTGACACTTAGTTGTAAAACAAGCTAACATGTTGGTTTGATGTGAAAAAATATACCTTTTATCATCAGATTAAGAGAGATAATTAGAATTAGAATTTGTGGTCCCTAGTCAAATTACATATATGCTTTCTATACCCGACTGTACATGTGGACGTCTGGACACTGTACATGTGGACGACTGGACGGTAGTCATGAAAACTTGCCAGTCTAAATCAAGACATAAAGTTTCGACTGTCAGTTTTGATTTCAAGTCCGGGCATTCAGTAGACCCTTGGGTGAGGATTGGACTCCCCAAAATTGACTTTAATTGAATTTTGTGGTTTGAAAAGACATTTATCATTGTGAATGATGTCTTCTTGACCTTCTAATTTTCAGAGTTTATGTTATTTTCTGAAATTGCAAAATGTCAAGGGTCAGTTTAAGGCTGTGCATTTAGCTGTATATTGTTATATGGATAAAATACTACATTCAACCTGGGATTCTTTAGTTTCAAATTCATCATCTTTTATGTTAGTTTAAAAAGGTCTGCAGTTTTTATATTAGTTTAAAAAGGTCTGCAGTGTCATTTAACTTGATTTGTTTTGAAGTAAAGCTTTAAGCTACCAATCTCAAATAGAGGAAAAAACATACATGTGTGTTTATATTTTAGAGATTATAAATGTGTTCACTTTGTCAGTTCATATTTTTGTCAATGGGTAGCTATTTAGTATAGGTATGTTCAATACACTGTGCAGTATGCAGGTTTGGAACTGCTACTACAAATGGATTACAGAATTCTGTCACCATTACCAAGGTTAACACTGAGTCTGGTTCCAGCTGAATTGTGGCTTTGTATTTCCCATGTGCTACTTGAGGCAGACTAATAAATCTGTTGTGATACATGGGGTCAGTTGAAATTGGAGTATATATTGTCACTATGAACATATCAGGGTATAGGGTTGACCATCACTGCCCAATTTGTGGTGCAGTGGTAAAAGATGCAGGTATTTCTGGCAAGGCAATTTAGAATTACCGTAGGTGCTGTACATGTAGATTGTGAGTTCGAGGCACGATCAGGGCACGAGTCATAAAATTTTCTTCCTTCATCATTTGTGTTACTATGTTATACAGTGGAACTTCGTTAACTCGAACTCGGATAACTCGAATACCCCGCTTAACTCGAAGTACCTCGCCGGTCCCGGCCGAATTCTCTCGTTATCTTAGTAAAAAAAACTCGGATAATTCGAATTCGGATAGCTCGAAAAACTCGGATAATACGAAGTAAAAATTTGGTCCCAACAATAAAAATCCTACTTGAGATGTTCGAATAACTCGAAGTATAATTTTCGTCGATCGGTGGCAAACGCCGACATTTTTTAAGAGCTAAATTCCGTTTGTAATACTGAACATATCGGCACTACTAAACTACATGCTATTATAAGTGTTTCATAAATTCATAAAAGAAATTGTCGGTTGAATCTTATAACAACAAGTCTTGGTGATAAAAAGTACTGCTTTACTTACATCAGGTAATTTCCCAAGGCGGTCGCCGATATCAGTACACACGATAGTCAACAACTCATCTACCCGTTCGCTCAAGCGGAACTAATCTCTGACACACCGGTAGATCTACCCGGCTGATGTTTTTACAGGTGTAGAAATGACACAGTCACCGGCGCCTATTAAATCTTTAAACTGCTGAAACAATAGCGTAATTACTGCCGAGGTGTTCAGAGTACAACTGTAACGGTCAGTGCTGTCTATTAAATCGGATAAAACGCCAACTCAGTTACAGTAACATTTTATACGCACATGCGCAGCCCAACTTCCGGTGCTAATACACATGGAAATGGCGTGGTTATCAATAAAAAGTAAGTAGGCCGATCAAACAGTATTTTATATATGTCCAATAAAAGGTAATGGTTCTGTTACGTTTTGTATGCAATCTGTGTTAAACTTAAACGGTTATTTGTTTTGACATTAATAACTTGTTATTTTGTCGAATTCCGTTTTATCGTTTACCTTTTGCAAACATGACTTGCACATCAGATCGTTATTGAAGTGACTAAGTGAAAGAAACTTTATCGTGACTGTATATCGGCAAAACTACACCAAATCACAAGTGACATAACGAAACATTACATATATATTTACATGTATTGACCAGTCTTCACACTAAACTGATGAGCGACAGAGCGAAGTTATAATGATTATATAATGTTGACAAATATTGACCAAACTTTTCACCAAAAATGATAACTCGCTTAATTCGAACACTCGGATAACTCGAAGTTTTTTCGTGGTCCCGTCGACTTCGAGTTAACGAAGTTCCACTGTATATCAAATAATTAGCACAATGTCTCTTATGCACTATGTGTTGTCAGGGCTTTTTCTCACTGGTTTGCGAAAGGGCTATTTTTTTTTCTCATTTTGGGAAGAAAATTGGTGAATTGGGAAAGATTTTTTCAGGAGTAAACTGCAAATTTTAGGAATTTGGCTTAATGGGGCCCATTAACGGCCCCAGAAAAAGCCCTGGTTGTTGATCCAAAGGTAAAGATTTGAATTTTCTATAGTAGTTGTACTGTGTTAAATATCCTTTAATGGGAAGTACAGAATGGTGGTGGTTGGGTGGTGCAGTGTAACACACTTTTCACCTCGGTGACTAGGGTTTGATTCCCTGAATGGGTAATCACCTGCCTTACCATTAAGGTTTCCACTGTTTACTCTGGTTTTCTCCCACAGTTAGACCCCCTCCTGTACTTCTATCAGGACTCTCAAGGAATTATTGTGGACACAATTGTGGTCTCTAATTTCTAAAAAGACAGGATTGGTAATTATAAGATGATCTATTGAGACAACAGTCATTGGTATATGCTTATTATTACACAGATCTCTTTATTACACAGATCTCTTTATTACACAGATCTCTTTATTACACAGAGCTCTTTATTACCCAGATCTCTTTATTACACATATCTCTTTATTACACAGATCTCTTTATTACACAGATCAGATCTCTTTATTACACAGATCTCTTTAAGGGACAAGAAAAATATTTTTATACACACGTGACACTAATATTAATATTTTTACATACGTTTTGACACAGATATCTTACCAAACATTTTGGTGTGTTTCAGGTTTTGTTCATTCTGCGTACACGTTTGGTATAGAGAGCCACATAAGTCAGTCCAACATAAATGGGGCTCTTGTGCCTCCCGCGGCACTCCTCAACATTATACAGAAGGGTCTCCAGTACACGGAGGCGGAAATCAGCATAGGGGAGGTGAGTATGGTAAAGTCACTGTTTTTGACCAACTTCGAATTCAGGGTAAAATCTTGAAATCTTGTGGTGTAACATACATTTTCATTTATCATGGATTAACATAACATAATAATAATTTCACGTTAATCCTTATAATTTGATTTACTTTACACAATCCCTGTGGAAATCTACATTTAGTGATGAACTCTTCTCTTATATATTATTATTTCACTGCACACAGCCAGTCAAAAGTGACGTAACAAACAGCGATGTCATTTTTATGCCCCGGCCATTAAAAAAAAAGTGTGTGTGTGGAGGGGGGATATAGTGATAGTGTTACCCATGTCCATTGCCCGTCCTGTCCTGATGCAATGTAACTAGCTAATCTCAGGAACTGCTGAGGTTTCGGGTTGTCCAGTGGCAGCAGGGGCATTTATGTCTTGCAGACATTTTCAAGTTTACTTTAAGGATTGATAACATTTAAGCATTTAGCATGATTAAATAACTTTTTTCATAATGCAAATATTTGTTGTTTACCTCTAAAGAATCTTGCATCTAAATTCGTCAAAATCAAATTCTGACCTCTATGTCCAAATGAAATTGGGTTTTTTTATCCTTCAATTATGTTGTGGCAAAATCATTTCAGATCATTCATGGAGATCTGCACTTGTCTGGTTTTCCAAGATGTTTTTATTATACTTTCAGGATGGGTCAGAAAAGGTTATTGAGTCTTTATCACTGATTGATGCTGTAATGCCGGATGTGGTAGAGTCTAGGAAAACAGGCGGCAGCTAAAGCCCACATCAAAACGGCAGAGACGCCTAATACTAATGGTGAAGAGCCCTCCCAGACACTTAGTAAGTCTATCAAATGTAGGAATTGGATTACTTCCCTTAAAATTATCTCCCCTTGACTAGGAGACTCGCACTTTTCATTTTCATAAGCTGAGTTTTCAGTAAACCGTTGAGTGCTTTTTGACTCCACAAAATGAGGCTTGCCTCTGGGTTTGCATTTTTTTTTATCTTACTAAATATCTTTTTTGAACTTAACCTTTTGAAGAGTTGAGCAGAGACATTTTGTGTGTGTTAATTGTTGTGTTGAAGGACAACAGCTGCCTTCTACCATTAGGTGTAGCCTTTTGTAGTTGATGGTTACATTTTTTGTGCCCAAAAATATTTCAGACAGTTGGTAATGATGTTAGGCCTGAAATTAAAAATGAAGTGTAGATATTTTTGTCCTACCTCTGGGAAATTACATTGGTTGGTTAATTCAGGACCTATGTTGTAATTAAAACTTCTCCAGGTACATGTTGACCTTTGTCATTAATGCTAATAATACTGATTGTAACAGCTTGAAAATGTCTCCACATAGTAAAATGCACTTGACCTTTCCATCCTGAAAAATCGTATTCCTACAGAAATCTTTTTATGGGAAGTTTTTTTTTTTTTTTACATTATCAACTTAAAAACACAGGTATAAACATTAATTATAAATAATTCTATTTTATATGAAACACGCATTTTCATTGGCTGAAATAATTTTGTTATACCTCCATAACAAAATTTTTGACGTTGCGAAATGTAAAGTCATTTTTGATTGGCTGATGACGTTGCGTAATAATTTATCACAGAAAAGAGTTTGCCAAAGAAAGTGAAATATCTTGGTGTGTATAAGACGAAATTAAATTATAAGAATTAACATTAATTATTTTTTCTGTTATACAGTCATAACATAAAAAACTGGAGTGTACTCTCTTCATAAACCGCTTCACGGTTTATTTAGAGTACACTCCAGTTTTTTCTGTTATGACTGTATAACAGAAAAAATAATTGATGTTAATCCTTAAATATTTAAACTTTATTTTAGTAGATTAAATTTAATTCAAATTTAAATTTTAGTGTAATAAAATGCATTAAGTAAACTTTGAGAGTAAGTTTTGAGTCCCTTTTACTTGTTTGACCCTGATTTCCAGGAAAAGGTGATTTTACTTTTGAAATTGGAAAAATGTGAAGGTCAGATGAAAGCAAAGACATCCGTGCTTGTCCATTGGATTAAGTGATTTACTTAAGCCTCAAACTAAAGCTGAAGTGCTAGTGTTATAGTGTTTGTACCCAGGAAACGTTTGAGAGACTATGGGTGCCTTAATTAGTGTGACTGGGATCACATGAAAATCATGACTTAGTAATAATAACAAGTTCTTGTTCTATTTAACTCTTATCAGTTACTATCTGGGTCAGGTAAAGGTACAATTTACCTGCGTCGAAGGTAGACAAGGTACAAATATGATTTTGCCGGACTTTGACCCTGGCTTTGTGGTATGGATCATTATTATATATTATATAAATATATATATAGCTATACACAAACGGAGTTTAATTACAGAGGGTTTTAAAGTGGTTCAGTTGGTTTGTGTAGTGGTTAATCTGTACCTGTAAACATTTTATGTAATAGGATGTATGTTTCTGGTCATTGACAATAGTGTTACTTGAGATAAGCCTCTGTTGTATTCTATGATTCAATCCCATGTTCTACTTTTCAGACACCCTTTTTAAACTCTGATATTTCAAATTGCCTCATACTCAACAACAGGGACCAGTGTTTGTAGGTTGAAGATAACATTTTGCTGTTTAATCTGGGATGTCCTGTATATATACTGTATTGAGTTTATTATCTAGAATGGCTTTTGAGTAGGTACATATAGGTTGAATGGATTTATTTCCAAATAAATGATGTATCTTATTTCTGTCCTGATCTGGCCAGTTCTCAAACTCTCTTATGTTTCATTCTTGTTCCACAAATGGGGAGATTTTTAGCCCACCATCATCAGATGGTGGGCTATTCAAATCGCCCTGCGTCCGTGGTCCGTGGTCCGTCCGTCCCTCCGTCCCTCCGTCCGTAAACAATTCTTGTTATCGCTAATCCTCAGAGAGTACTGAAGGGATCTTTCCCAAATTTCATATGTGGGTTCCCCTTGGTGCCTAGTTATGCAAATTGCATTTTGAGACCAATCGGAAAACAACATGGCCGACAGGCAGCCATCTTGGATTTTGACAATTCAAGTTTGTTATCGCTATTTCTGAGAAAGTACTGAAGGGATCTTTCTCAAATTTCATATGTAGGCTTCCCTTGGTGCCTAGTTATGCATATTGCATTTTGAGACCAATCAGAAAACAACATGGCCGACAGGCAGCCATCTTGGATTTTGATAATTGAAGTTTGTTATCGCTATTTCTGAGAAAGTACTGAAGGGATCTTTCTCAAATTTCATATGTAGACTCCCCTTGGTGCCTAGTTATGCATATTGCATTTTGAGACCAATCGGAAAACAACATGGCCGACAGGCAGCCATCTTGGATTTTGATAATTGAAGTTTGTTATTGCTATTTCTGAGAAAGTACTGAAGGGATCTTTCTCAAATTTCATATGTAGGTTCCCCTTGGTGCCTAGTTATGCATATTGCATTTTGAGACCAATCGGAAAACAACATGGCCGACAGGCAGCCATCTTGGATTTTGACAATTGAAGTTTGTTATCACTATTTCTGAGAAAGCACTGAAGGGATCTTTCTCAAATTTCATATGTAGGCTTCCCTTGGTGCCTAGTTATGCATATTGCATTTTGAGACCAATCAGAAAACAACATGGCCGACAGGCAGCCATCTTGGATTTTGATAATTGAAGTTTGTTATCGCTATTTCTGAGAAAGTACTGAAGGGATCTTTCTCAAATTTCATATGTAGACTCCCCTTGGTGCCTAGTTATGCATATTGCATTTTGAGACCAATCGGAAAACAACATGGCCGACAGGCAGCCATCTTGGATTTTGATAATTGAAGTTTGTTATTGCTATTTCTGAGAAAGTACTGAAGGGATCTTTCTCAAATTTCATATGTAGGTTCCCCTTGGTGCCTAGTTATGCATATTGCATTTTGAGACCAATCGGAAAACAACATGGCCGACAGGCAGCCATCTTGGATTTTGACAATTGAAGTTTGTTATCACTATTTCTGAGAAAGTACTGAAGGGATCTTTCTCAAATTTCATATGTAGATTCCCCTTGGTGCCTAGTTATGCATATTGCATTTTGAGACCAATCGGAAAACAACATGGCCGACAGGCAGCCATCTTGGATTTTGACAATTGAAGTTTGTTATCGCTATTTCTCAGATACTTATGAAGGGATCTTTCTCAAATTTCATATGTAGGTTTCCCTCGATGCTTAGTTATGCATATTGCATTTTGAGACCAATCAGAAAACAACATGGCCGACAGGCAGCCATCTTGGATTTTGACAATTGAAGTTTGTTATCGCTATTTTACAGAAAGTACTGAAGGGATCTTTCTGAAATTTCATATGTAGGTTCCCCTCTGTGCCTAGTTATGCATATTGCATTTTGAGACTATTCGGAAAACAACATGGCCGACAGGCAGTCATCTTGGATTTTGACAATTGAAGTTTGTTATCGCTATTTCTCAGAAAGTACTGAAGGGATCTTTCTCAAATTTCATATGTAGGTTTCCCTCAGTGCGTAGTTATGCATATTGGATTTTGAGACCAATCGAAAAACAACATGGCCGACAGGCAGCCATCTTGGATTTTGACAATTGAAGATTGTTATCGCTATTTATCAGAAATTGCTGAAAGGATCTTTCTGAATTTCATTTGTAGGTTGCCCTCTGTGTCTAGTTATACATATTGGATTTTGAGACCAGTCAGAAAACAACCTTGCTGACAGGCAGCCATCTTGTATTTTGAAAATTGAAGTTTGTTATCGCTATTGTACAGAAGGTACTGAAGGGATCTTTCTCAAATTTCATATGTAGGTTCCCCTTGGTCCCTGGTATTGCATTTTGGGACCAATCGGAAAACAACATGGCCGACAGACAGCCATTATCGCTAAATCTTAAATTTTATATATAGGTTCCCCTTGTTTGAAAAGTACTAGATCTAGAGGGCTGTTTCTGAATTTACACAGATTAGTAAGACTTAGAAGAAGGGAAAAGTAGAGAAAAGATCAATCTGACATGGAACCTATAAAGATCATTCAATGGTGGGCGCCAAGATCCCTCTGGGATCTCTTGTTTCCCATGTTGATGATGCCTAATGACTTTTGCTGCAGGGGGGGGGGGGGGGGGGGGCACTTTTTTCTGCTCTGATAAGTGAAGCTTTATACTAGCTAGCATGCCAATATAAATCTGAGCTGATGACTTGCAGCAACCAGACATAAAACAGACAATCATGAAAATAAATGTTAATGCTCAAAAGGTTATCAATCTGGAAATAATTTTTCAATTTAACCCAAATAATAGACGTGTGCGCTATTAACACTATGGGAGTAAATTTCATCTATTTTTTTTGCAGGTGATTATCACCAAAGCATTAGACTTGAGAGAAATATTTTGATTTTTTTTTTTAATGTAAAATCTAGAGATGTGAATGTTATAATCTAGTTGGAGTATAAATATGTCAGTATCCCCTCACTCCCCATTACACAGGTGTCATGTGATCATGGCCTGCAACCAAAATTGTCAGCTATTCAGACAAAAATAACAGCAAACAATGCTAAATATTCAAGCACATTATGTATGTGTATATTATTAAAATTAAGATGAATCTACATGTTTGAGCCAATTGTTTATTTGAACGGAAATAGATGTTGGAATTTCTAGGTGTGTCTCGAGTATTTTTTTAAGAAGTGTTGTGATTAGTCTTCAAACATCAAGTCTATAACAATCTTAGCATGTATTTTAAAACTTTCCTAAAAGATCCCTTTTGGGCCCCTGGCCCCCTGTACCCTGAAATTAGGTCAATGTATAATTCCTATATATAATGCAGTGTTATTTGTGGACTAGACAGACTCGTGTCATAACATGCAGTTTTGATGGTGTATTTATACCTCCACCAACCAGGCTATAACCAGGCAGTACACCAAGTTTACTGTGTCCCAGATCAAAGTCCCAGGCACAGGTTGGAAGGTACATGAGTAATAGGGAACATGTTCGATAAAAAAATAGATACATGTACCGAGATAGAATTTCAGACTGAAGGCAAAAAGGTAGAACCATTCAAGTATAGATAGGAAATTTTCAGATAAAGATTGGATTACAGCAAACTTCAGATGGGTACTTTAAATAAAAAAAGTTAAATACTGATGAAAATGTAGTTAAAACAAAAAACAAAAAAATCAGATGGCAAGTTGAAACTTTAGATGAGAAAATGGTAGAAAATGGTATGAATGTTATAACACTGGCAAGAAATTCAAGAATACAAATACAACACCAATGTCAGGTGAAATTTTCTGGTACATTACATACCTCAGTGCACTTGAATTACATCACGTTTGATGTTTTATGGGGCTGAAAGTTTGACAAGGTTGTATTGGTCTTTGTGTGAATCTTGTAGGTCGGTAGTTTGACGCTCTACCTTCCCTGAGAATCTTGTAGGTTATTTTTACTGCCAGCATTTTCATTATCTGTGTGTCTTTAGGATATCATTTTGTGTTGTATTTTGTCTCCAATGAAATCACACCTGTGTAGGCGATACGGTACAAAACCACCTGTACATCTGAAACACCATGTTTTTAAATGATATGGATTCTAAAGGATTGAACCACATAATCTGGCCAGTAGATGATCCAATCAATCATGCCTGTAACTTTTCAACCCATCACGTGTTAAGTGATAACAAACTAAAGAAAAAGGATGTGTGAAAACAAAATAAATCAAATACAAAAACTGACAATAAATTAATTAAGTTGTTGTCCGGTAACAAGGTCACTTGTGTCTATAATTGCTGATCAGGAAATATGCTCTTTCATTTTCCTTCAATAAGCCCATCCCAACTTTGAATCAAAGTTATGTGTTTATCCCTGGACTTATTACAGGAAAAACATGGTATTCCTAAAATGTAACCTCAACTACATTCTAGGGAAGTGATATATTTTGGGTATCTCTTAATATTGCAATCCCTTGTCTTCAGTCTGGCAATCATTGATCAGTATATGTAGACCCCTTATAATGCTTCTAGTAAGTAGCCTTCTTCATTTTGTGAGAATCAGCAATTTTGTAATAGCAAGATAAAAATGGTTCGCAAATAAGCCCTCCTCAAACTTTAATAAAGACCTTTACTCTAGGAGAGAGGGTTTATTTTAGAATAAATACAGTTTTAAAAATATTTTGAGAATTTTTATGTATGGTGATTATTATTTATAAATTATCTGTAATCATTCTCAAATAAGCCTCCTGTATTGTGAAATTTTAGTTCTGCAGTATATGGGGAGGGCTTACTGGTGAACCCTGTTTTGTTCAATGTTTAAAATTGAAGATTCTGTGAAATTCAAGAAAGTAATTTTTTTCTAGACATGGGATTAGTTGTGGATATAATTACTGTACTTAAAAAAGGAAGTCTTGTGTAGGAAAAAAAAAGTTGGGAAGAGAGAACAAACAATAGTGTTATTTCTTACATGATGAAGATCTGTATTCTTATGTAACTTGATTTGAGTTATCACAAGGGTAGTAGCAGGTCATTGTCCGGTTGGGTATTGATTTTTGGCCAGGAGTGTGAGTATATACACAGACTTGATTGATCTGTCTGTAATTCAAGAGAACAGCTTCTGTTAGTCTGTTCTTTTTCTACTTTCATCTGACTCATCAGCTGCTTTAAGTTGCAGCCTGGAGTTGACCTCTGATTGACCTCGATGTGTGACCCAATTCTGGACAGTGAATATATTTTTTGTTAAAGAGTTTTCAAGATAGAAATTTTAACTATACCCAGATAAGGTCAGAATTAGATGAACTTTGATTGAACTTATATAATAATTAAACACATGAAAACAAAATAAGGAACCAGTCCTTTCTTCAACATCAGCCATAGCTTAATAAGAACAAAGCCAGATTTTACACTCTGCCTTATTAAATGAGCCTGTGACTAACAGACACTGACTTAGTTATTCAATGTCAAGGTCTAGCAATGTACATGTATATCATATTTTATGTGCGAAAGCATTAATATTAATCTCCAGGGACTTGAAAACTCATTAAGTGACCTATACCTGAGAAAAAATCATCGGAATTGCTTTTATACAGATACAGGATCCTTGTTGGTCCTGTATTTTATGTAAATTGGATGGATATATCATTGTTTATTAAAGGAGGAGGTCAGAAACTAATTTTGCTGTTTGGATAAGTTTAAATACATTTTAAGGGAGACACAGGCCTCAGGTTATCTGTTGGATGGGTTTGAGTGTCCTAGGAGGGAGATCCAGGCACTCTGTTTGGATGGGTTGGAGTGTCCTATGAGGGAGACCTGGGCTCTCTGTTTGGATGGGTTGGAGTACCCTATGAGGGAGACCCGGGCTCTCTGTTTGGATGGGTTGGAGTGTCCTAGGAGGGAGATCCAGGCACTTTGTTTGGATGGGTTGGAGTACCCTAAGAGGGAGACCTGGGCTCTTTGTTTGGATGGGTTGGAGTGTCCTATGAGGGAGACCCGGGCTCTCTGTTTGGATGGGTTGGAGTGTCCTAGGAGGGAGACCCGGGCTCTCTGTTTGGATGGGTTTGAGTGTCCTAGGAGGGAGATCCAGGCACTTTGTTTGGATGGGTTGGAGTGTCCTATGAGGGAGACCTGGGCTCTCTGTTTGGATGGGTTGGAGTACCCTATGAGGGAGACCCGGGCTCTCTGTTTGGATAGGTTGGAGTGTCCTAGGAGGGAGATCCAGGCACTTTGTTTGGATGGGTTGGAGTACCCTAAGAGGGAGACCTGGGCTCTCTGTTTGGATGGGTTGGAGTGTCCTATGAGGGAGACCCGGGCTCTCTGTTTGGATGGGTTGGAGTGTCCTAGGAGGGAAACCCGGGCTCTCTGTTTGGATGGGTTGGAGTGTCCTATGAGGGAGACCCGGGCTCTCTGTTTGGATGGGTTGGAGTGTCCTATGAGGGAGGCCCAGGCTCTCTGTTTGGATGGGTTGGAGTACCCTAAGAGGGAGACCCGGGCTCTCTGTTTGGATGGGTTGGAGTGTCCTATGAGGGAGACCCAGGCTCTCTGTTTGGATGGGTTGGAGTG
Organism: Pecten maximus; assembly: GCF_902652985.1. Lineage (NCBI taxonomy): Eukaryota > Metazoa > Mollusca > Bivalvia > Pectinida > Pectinidae > Pecten > Pecten maximus. The sequence continues at coordinate 17,225,916 of NC_047028.1, forward strand.
TCCTAGGAGGGAGACCCAGGCTCTCTGTTTGGATGGGTTTGAGTGTCCTAGGAGGGAGATCCAGGCACTCTGTTTGGATGGGTTTGAGTGTCCTAGGAGGGAGACCCGGGCTCTCTGTTTGGATGGGTTGGAGTGTCCTGTGAGGGAGACCCAGGCTCTCTGTTTGGATGGGTTTGAGTGTCCTAGGAGGGAGACCCAGGCTCTCTGTTTGGATGGGTTTGAGTGTCCTAGGAGGGAGATCCAGGCACTCTGTTTGGATGGGTTTGAGTGTCCTAGGAGGGAGACCCGGGCTCTCTGTTTGGATGGGTTTGAGTACCCTAAGAGGGAGACCCTGGGCTCTCTGTTTGGATGGGTTGGAGTGTCCTATGAGGGAGGCCCAGGCTCTCTGTTTGGATGGGTTGGAGTGTCCTATGAGGGAGACCCGGGCTCTCTGTTTGGATGGGTTGGAGTGTCCTAGGAGGGAGACCCAGGCTGTCTGTTTGGATGGGTTGGAGTGTCCTGTGAGGGAGACCCGGGCTCTCTGTTTGGATGGGTTTGAGTGTCCTAGGAGGGAGACCCAGCTCTCTGTTTGGATAGGTTGGAGTGTCCTATGAGGGAGACCCGGGCTCTCTGTTTGGATGGGTTGGAGTGTCCTGGGAGGGAGACCCGGGCTCCCTGTTTGGATGGGTTTGAGTGTCCTAGGAGGGAGACCCAGCTCTCTGTTTGGATAGGTTGGAGTGTCCTATGAGGGAGACCCGGGCTCTCTGTTTGGATGGGTTGTAGTGTCCTGGGAGGGAGACCCGGGCTCTCTGTTTGGATGGGTTGGAGTGTCCTAGGAGGGAGACCCGGGCTCTCTGTTTGGATGGGTTGGAGTGCCCTGGGAGGGAGACCCGGGCTCTCTGTTTGGATGGGTTGGAGTGTCCTAGGAGGGAGACCCAGGCTCTCTGCTTGGATGGGTTGGAGTGTCCGGGCTCTCTGTTTGGATGGGTTGGAGTGTCCTATGAGGGAGACCCGGGCTCTCTGTTTGGATGGGTTGGAGTGTCCTGGGAGGGAGACCTGGGCTCTCTGTTTGGATGGGTTGAAATGTATTCAAAGGGAGAAAAATGTCTTCTGTAAAAGGCCATGTGATTGCTTATGCATTATTCATAGAATTATATCAACTTCCTAATTTTAATTGCAACCAAAGTTGTCTTCTGCTGTGGCTTCTGTGGTTAGGTTAAATCAATTTGTTGTGATAAATATATGCCAATCCTCAACTTTTTAACAGGAATCCAGATGGAACAATTACGTCAGTGTAATAATGAGACATGGAGAATTTGATATGGAACGCAGAAGCTATGTTCAAATGACATAATTATAAGTTCAAAGTCATGGGCTGATAGGATTTTCTGGTAGTTCCGGTGTTAAACTAATGAGATGAAGCTAATGAAATGGAGATGTGGTGATGTTTACAAGAAGTCAAAATGTTTCACTCGAGTTTATGCCTATTACAAGCCATCATTACAGGAATCTGACATAAAAGTCCACATAGTCTTATCAAGGAAAACCCAGATTTACTCCGGGAAAAGAGAAAGAGAGAGAGAGAAAAAACAACAACAGATTTATCACTTCTTTCACAGATTCATTAAAATCATTTAAAGTTCCAGGTCAGGGGGAAAAAATCAGCATTGTTGGTCCTTTGGACAAGTTTGGGTTAAAAAATACTTGCCCAAAGGTAAAACATGTTGGTCCAATTAAATTAGATTACTGTAAATCACTTATATTTCGCGTGGGATTTATTTTCGCGTTAATTCGCGAGGAGAGTCAAACGAGAATTAAAATCCCTCGCAAATATTTGTATAAGAATGATAAAAATACTAAGTGGCGTCCATTTTGAATCTACAGTAATCTTTAGTTGGTGAGCAAACATCACCGTTAAAGTAATGATAGAGTGATAGATTATATACTTATATCAGAGTGTGTTTTTATATCACAAAACACCAAAATTTCACACAAAAAAAACGCCACTGAACACTGATATTGTGGTTGAACTCAGACTTAATTAACTTCTACACGAGGTTTTACATGTAGTTAATTTAATTAACTTCTACACGAGGTTTTACATGTAGTTAATTTAAGTACAATAGGTACGGTCCCGAGGATCCCGGATGGTCACCCGGAATACGTCCTACTTTATTACCCACGCTGTTGTAAGTTATGTAAGGTTACATGTATATATAGAACTTCACATCGCTTGATTCTCGAAAAGATATTGACCATAACAAAGTTGAAATCAAACAAATTATTTATTTAATTCAAACATTCAGAGCAAATAATTACAGTACTCTAGGAAAGAGTAAAAATATGAGAAATTTGCACTTGCTAATCAGGCAAGTAGTCACCAATATTTACTTGCCCAAAGACTAAATCTACAGGCCCAGGGTCATCAGACCTGGGTTTTGTATTGCCCTGAAATCAAGGGTTAAATATCACAATAAGCTGTGCTATACATTTGAAGGAACTAGGTCAGATGTATGCAGGTACTTCCATATAATAAAAGTGTAGTAAATTAAAATAGTACCCCTGACAGATATATGGCTTTAATGAAACTAGATCAGATTACAGGTATTGCTGTAACAAGGTCAAATTACAGGTATTGCTATTACTATTTCAGATTACAGGTATTGCTATAACTAGGTCAAATTATAGGTATTGCTATTACTAGGTCAGATTACAGGTATTGCCATTACTAGGTCAGATTACAGGTTATGCTATAACTAGGTCAGATTACAGGTATATATATCAACAAGATCCTTTGTTCTAACCTCACAGTTATAAAATCAATAGTGTTTGTACACATGCTACAATAATGTTTAATTTCAGTTGTCCTTTGCAAAGAACAAAATTTTCCCAAAAAAATGAGGATTTTTAAACAAGTAAAGGTCCATTTTTGGCATATTTCAGTATATTTATGAATTTCATATCATTGAGGGGGAAATGTTGCTTATATTATCATAAGGTTTTCCATCAACATCTGTTTTGTCTTTGTCATAACTTATGTCAATTTTCTTATCACAATGGATGATACTACACAGTTATATTCCTGAGGGTGTTTACAACAGAACAAATATTGTATTTCAGTGATGAGGTGTTCGGGTTTGACTTCCTGTTGCCATTAGAGATGGTTAAATTCTTAAAGGTTACTGTGTAACCAAGAGGCATTTCGAGGTCTCTGCCTAGTAATCTAGTATTGGCTGTCAAGGACACCCAGTAGATTTCAATATCGACTTGTTTCTCTGGTGATTCAGAGCAAGGACAATCTACTAAGGAATAACGCAGTAAAATTTTAATTGCACAAGAAAGGAATGTTAATGGTGGTAGTTCTGCAGCGGAGCAGCTCCTCCATCAATTATGTTGATTTACAGGCACAATTTTGTTGTGATGTTCTGTAGAGAATTGGGGCAGAACAATTAGATGGCACTCACAGTTCCATTTTTGGAACATTGAGTCCTCTGTTGTAAGGTCGTTGATATTTTTCTTCACTTGTAAGTGTTATTTAAGGTTTCTGGCATTACAGAAGATTTCATGCAATATATTTAGGTTTTAAGGACCTGCATGACTTTTACCTGTTGACATGGAGTCTTGATAAAAAGGTTTGAAATTAGTGTTAGTTTAAGATTAGAGATAACTGTTCAAACTATATTATATGTTTGACCTTGGTATTAGACATGTTTGAGATTCGTGTTATAGGTGTATGCTTGGTCTTGGTCCATGAAAGGTTTGATACTGGTATTATGATGAATCCTGGTCTATGAAAGGTTTGATACTGGTATTATGATGAATCCTGGTCTATGAAAGGTTTGATACTAGTTTTATGATGCATATACAATAATGTTGCATGCTTGATTAATTGATCCTGGTCTATGAAAGGTTTGATGCATATACAATAATGTTGCATGCTTAATTGATTCTATGAAAGGCTTGATACTACATTATAGTGATGTTACATAATATATGATAATGTTGCATGCTTGGTCCATGAAAGGTCAACAGCAGTGTTATATAAAGCTTTATGAGTGATCTTATCTGATTCATTGCTGGCCTAATAATTCTGATTATTTTGTTTTGATTATTGGATCAGAGTTGATTATGAAATAAGGATGGACTTAGCTATATAGTAACCTTATCTTGCTTTTTTGGCAGGCATTATCAAAAACTTTGAAGGACTTAAGGTTGTGATGATTAAAGCCTGAACTGTTCCATTTAAAAATAGACAACCCAGTTTGTCCATGTAATAAATGATCAGACCCCCTGGTATTATACAGTGATGGTATGGCAGAAAGGTCAAGGTCCTTCTCAGTGTTAACTGTTTATTGACTCTCTGAGATAGAGAGAGTATGGTGGAGTGGGTTCTAATACACACTACTGTGACCTTGCCAACTCCCTTGTCAATCAGTCAAAGATTACTACATATTTTGTACAATATGAAATGTTGATATACTTCCTGAGGAACAGATTTCATGTGTTCATTGGCCTCAGAGTGAGAGGGTTTCTGACAGCCTGTAATATAAAACCCCTAGTGTGTACCTTAGGGACAATGGAGGTGTTCTGGGGAAAATGTATTAATGGTGAAATCATCACATATATATATGTATGTGTAAATAGATATGTATCAGGAATAGATTTCATTAGATACTCTATTTTGTAGTTAATACTTGATGAAGGATCGATGGACAATGCCATGTTTTTGTTTATTTGTTTGTTTGTTTTTCTTTGGGGGGGGGGGGGGGGGGGGGGGGGTTAGTGCAGTAAAAATGTGATTTATGGGGGTAAATGAGATGAAATAGAAATGGGATGAAGTAGAAATGGGATTTGTGGTTTAAAAAATGGCATGCAGTAGAATTGTGATTTGGGGGGGGGGGGGGGGGGGGGGGGGGGGGGAATGTGGTGCAGTAGAAATGTGATTTGTGGGAAAACATGGAGCAGTAAAAATGTGATTTGTAACTGATCATACTTGTTTTATGTCAAAAACTAGAACTGATTACTCATCAGGAAGATTAAAAGATTTATGAAGCATATCTACTTCTCAAGGTCTTTTGGTTCAAAGTTCTTGAATGAGATGGATCACTTCCAAACCCCAACCATTTTGTCTGCAGCCTATACAACTTATATACTGCTTTTTTAAGTGCGTAACCTTCCGTTTGGCGTTTATCTAACAATGCGCTTCCATTGGATCATGCGCTTCAGGTGCACCACAGCACACTGGATAGTAAACATTCTTTGGGTATGTTATATAGCCTTTATGACTAAGTGGTATCTTTATGACCGAGAACCCCAGACGTAGGATTATTTACTATAGGTACTCAGAACTTGTGATTACTTCAAACAGTTTTGGAACAGCTGGATTGCTTCTAGTTGTGTTTACCTCTACCTGATATAAAAATACAAGCTATGTTTGAAAACAGCCAACCACAAAAAACAAGAGAGATGAAATGAATATATAGCACAGCATCAGGAAGTGGGTCAAAATGACTACCGGCTGTCTCCTGTGGTTATATCTCAAACACTTTTAACTTCAAACACTTCAGTCCTCTTGCTGAAAGCAGTAACCAAATTTAGATGAACAGTTTTCACAATTTGTGTTTTTCTGATGTTATCGTAAATCTTTCTTTAGATTTTTCATGTAAAAAAAACTTACACTTTCATTTATGTGTGATTGTGAGTAATGAGGTTTCTTTTGTCAAAATTGGCCCCCAGAAAGAATAATTAACCTATTTGTTGAATTTAAAAAAAAAGAAAAACCTTTGATAGCGATTTGTAAAATTTGAAAGGGTAATTTCCCTTAGTATTTGAAAATGTACTTCATTATTTTTCTCTCTCAATTTTTAACTAACTTCTTCTTTGAAACCCACTAGGCTTTATAATCATAGATATCTAGCCTACAGAATGGCATTTTGATTTTATGGCAATTAAATGAGTTAAGTATCATATATTTTTACTTTAGCATGAAGCTGGTGCATATTCACTTTTCAACACTTCATAGTTGTGTATTTTGGTTTGGATATGGCCTAGATTTTCTACTGTGTTGTGATTTATATATATAATTTGTGGTCATCAGAAATCTATTAAGACTTAAAGAAATTCCCACTGGAGTTAAGATTAATCTGATCATATAATGATAGCAATTTGAAGATGACATTTATTCAGGGATAACAAGCCTATCCTTTTTGCCATAATTTAATAGAAGCATTGCAGCAAAGCCATAAACATTAATTCTTGTTGGCTCTCATGATTTATCGATTTTCTCAATATTTTCTTGAGAAAGCTTCCAAGCTCATATTGGAAAATCTGCCGTTGTCACCTAAGTAACAAGACGAGAAACCATTTCATATCTGTTTGTCTTCTTGGCTTGGGGGTGCACGTGACTGACAATCCTGGATACCAGTTTCCGTGACAGCTTATTAAATATGAAAGTATATTCTAAATTTAGATATTGATGAAAGACAACTAAAGAAAAAGATAAAATATATTTTAGAAAAAAAAATTGTTGGATAGCACCAATGCTTATTTGATACATCTTTCAAGAAGTATGTTTATTTTTTATTTAAGAAATATTTTTGTGAAAACAAAACAAAAAATAGATTAAGTTATGCAGAAAGTGAGTTCTAATTAATGGACTAGTTGTTCATTAAATAACACACAGCCACAGGTATTTATATATATATACATTGAGGCTGCTGCTTTTTGTGCCTGTGATTGGGGAATGCCTAATTACTGCCTTGGGTAGTAGACAGACAGACCTGCCATTTCTAGCCTGTAAACAGAAGGGAGTACTGTAGCACTCTAGGCTGTAAACTGCCTGTGAGTTGGCAACTTGCCAATACACCAAGTAACATGACCTCTGGTGTACATCAACATGGAAAGAATATAGATCAAGCATACAGGTATAGACCAGCCTATGTCTGTAATTACATGGGAGGCACAGCTCTGATTATCTGGGATGGTCCATTCACTGTTTGACTAAAGGGGTTGCAGGCTGGTGAACTGGAGCTGACACCTACACAGCTTTCATGTGTGGCAATAACTTTTTTCCAGGTTATAGCCTGTTTCAATAAAGTAAGCTAGTCTAATGGAAAGTATAGTCTGTTTCAGTAATGTTTAGACAGAATGGAATTTTCCATTGCGGTTATAGTCTGTTTCAGCTTTCGATGGATAGCTGCAGAGCTATATGGCGTCTTTCATCTTGTGGTTTAAATGGGTTTTTTTTCAGAGAGAGGAGAGATAGAAAAAAAGCATGACTCATGCTGGAAAGAGATTGACTTTACTAAAGCAGATCCTGCTTGAATATTTAACCTAAATTGTTAGTGTATATTGTTTAGATATTGTTGCTCGTATCCTATATCTTGTAATGGGAAGTATTGGTTTATTGATTTGCAACATTCAATTTGAAAACAACAAAATCTGTATGAATATTTATTTATATTGTTAAAATGAAGAAAAGATCTTTATTATATATAGGTGTGTTCGATACAAGATGTTTTTTATATATATAACTGTCATGCTCAGAAATTGAAATTTATCATGTTTGAGTCAAATAGTTATATGCTTAAATAGAGCAAAAATAATTTTCAAAAATTATTTTCAGTTATAATTTTTGGTTATATAAAAAGTATTAGATTTCTTTTTATAAAAGATTATATGAGAAGAAATAGAACATGACAGTTTCAGTTTTAAAGTTTTTTTTTTTTTTTCTGGTTATGCAATAGTTAAGTATTGGTATATACAAGATACCGGTATGTTTCATTGGTAATTGAGGGTAGGTTGGATTTACCCTCCATGAGTAACATTTATTATTTTTTGGAGATGTTATTGGATTTCTTTTCATTTTTTTTTTTACATTTTTTTTTTTTTTTTTAAATTTAAATTTTTTTTTTTTTTCAAGTTTTATGCTACAATTATTTTTTTCTCCATAATTTACAGCCAATCACACAGAGTCGATGGAAGTTGATGGCAGTTTGGAAATCCCAAGCAGCAAAGCCACAGTGCTACGTGGCCATGAGTCGGAGGTGTTCATCTGTGCTTGGAATCCAGCTAATGACCTGCTAGCATCTGGGTAGGTGTTTTTCTCATCTGTAAATGCCACTGAACTGAAGCAAAACACGGCTGCAGGTGGTTGTGTTGCTAATATGTAAAATGGTCGAGCATTAATTCCGTGTGTTGATTTTTTTCTGTAAAACAGGTTTCCTGGACATGTCTTTGATGCAAGGTAGCTCCATCGGGAATTTTAAAAAAGATGGATTCCATTACATTGGATGCAAGAAAATAGGAAAATGCTTTCAGTTTAATTTGAAAATTATGTAGTTAATAAAAATATCATCTTGAGTTGGAATACCAGTTGTTATCACCTGAAATGATTAACTAAATATTGTATTTTATAATATTAATCTCTCTGTAATTATTGTTATCTCTTCGCAAATCATGTTCTAACATCCCGCCTCAAGCAACGATTGGTCAAATAATATAATCCGTACTATCTTGGTCTATAATGTGTATTGGAAAGACTGCACCAATTTCTCGCTGCTGTAAAAATGCATTATTAACAATGACTAAACACATGGACCATGCAAATGACAATTTATCGTAGGCCTAACATCACAGATAGATCTGAAAAGATATTTCCAATTAATACGAGAAGATCAGAACAGATGAAAAGGTAGAATATAACAAGACTGAAAATGTAAAACAGATTTCTATTGAGATTATTAACAATAACGAAAAAACGTCTCTGAACCTTGGCTGATGAAGGAAAGGAAATAGAGAAACGTGAAGACAGATTCCACTTATTGTTTAAGTATATTTACTGACATAAGTGAAAAAATTGAGGCAAACAGTGCAAAATACAAAGGTACCGTACCTTACGACAATTAATGTAAGCTCAGTCAACTCAACAGAAATTGAAAACACCTCAAACTAACAAGCAACACTGCTACAGCCTGCAAGCATTGACAAATAAATTATGTAATTCAAATATTAATAGTAATAAAAAAAAATCTCGAAGTTAAACAATGCTTTTTTTTTTTTTTTTTTTATTAAATTGGTAAAATTACATATTATCAGATTTGCTTGAATACAATGAAAATCTTAGAGGGAATTTGAATAACAAATGTTCAGTGTGCAGCACTAGTGCACACAAATGAGTTGTACAATATTTTTAAAGTTAATGTTTGGGGAGGTAAAATATAAAAAAAATTAAAAACCGTCAGTAGCTACGTACTATGCGATAGTATCAGAACACAACATAGAGCTTCTATATAGATTTTTTTCTGCTGTTATGTAATATCCATTCTTCAAGATTGAATTTGCCGAAATTGGACAAATAATATAAAAAAACGAGTCTGAAAGTTTTATGGAATGATTTTCTATTATTTAACAGATAGTGCTTCCTTCTAGAGACTATTTGAAGTGATAATTGAGTTTCAGTTATAGAGACTATTTGAAGTGATAATTGAGTGATAATTGATTTTTGCCAGTATCCAATAAAAAGTTGAACATAATTGACATTTTATTGATCACACTGGCTAAAATATCCTTACCACCCCTAGACTTTATCAGCACAAATAAGGCAGATTGAAAAGTTGGAAAATCTTTTTTGTTTGAATTTCGACATGCTTTCGACTGGCTAGTGTTGAACTCATCTCCATCAAAGTGGGAGTGGGGACATACATGTTGTGCAAACAAACTTCTACCTACTAGGTATAATTGGATTTATCCTTACCCTAATACTGAAGCTGCTTTTGCTGGTAAATAAGCTGTATTGCATGGTAAAATATTTTCACTACGCCCTATCCTCACTTAATCGAGTCTTCATCACACATTTAATCCTGTGTTGTCCAGGTCTGGGGATTCTACAGCACGGATCTGGAACATGAATGACAACAGCAATAGTGCTAATCAGCTGGTGCTGCGTCACTGTATCCAGAAAGGAGGAACGGAGGTCCCCAGCAACAAAGACGTTACATCTTTAGACTGGAATGTAAGTTCTGAGAGAGACAACATAACAATAACTCTCAAAATCAGAAACCCCAATAGCACAGATGAGTCCAACAATATTGTAAAATTTAACTCTAATTGATCCAATCTCCCTTTTAAAATTGATGGAGATCAACTCAACATACCTTTTCCAAGCTCTTAATTATAAGTGAGTCTTGTTAATATTCGTCCTAAACATCCCACCTTGGTCTGATTCTATGAATTGAGCCTGAACCAAGAACGAACTTGACTTAGATGATTGAATTACCTTCTGTTTTTTAGCTTAGTCAAATTTTAGCATGAGGTTGTCACACCCTTATAACATGAGGTATTTCTCATGCTGTGGTCTGAATAGCCATATACTTTGTACATGGTAAAGGGGAGATAACTACAGTAACAGAATGGAAAGTGTTCATTAGCATCAATATACTTCAAGGCTTATGCTAAGTGTTGAGATTTTGTGTATTTTTTCTGGTCACAATTGTTGCGAAAAATATCATCATGGAAAAATGATATCTTTCTATGTCAACTATTTTCTTGGTCTTTTACTAGAACTATTGTATGATCATTCTCTATCAAATGTCATTTAGAGTGACAAGCCCATAGAAGTTCATGTGTTAATCATGACAGTGTAAGTTATAGAGATGTGTTCCTTTTCAGTGTGAAGGTACATTGCTGGCTACAGGATCCTATGATGGTTACGCTAGAATATGGAGCACAGATGGTAAATAAAAACTGAAACCTTAACTCCACTGTAAAATCTCTGATATTGTGTAAAAATTGGCGTAGTTAGTCTGTAACATGGCAGAATACCATATACCCACTACATGTACATTGTAATGGAAAGAAAAACTATAAAATACGAAAAAGGAATAAGCGTTAAACTTTTATCTATAAGAATACACTATTAGTAGCACTAAAACTAACAATCAGGTTCATACTTCCGTTGAATTGGTCTTCTGTGTGTATTAGATTTGTTATATTGTAATCTCTTGTTTTAAGTTAATTTCATATATTGTAACCTTTTGTTTTAGGTCGGTTGGTTAACACACTAGGGCAACATAAAGGTCCAATATTTGCTTTAAAGTGGAATAAACGAGGGAATTACATCCTTAGTGCTGGGGTGGATAAGGTAAGACCTATCATTGTGACCTTTGTATGACCTGTCAATTCAGAGTCTGACCTCTACATTATTTTGCCACTAACACTTGCATTACCTGTCCCTATGACCATTGACTTTTGAACTGTGAGTCTTACCTTTCAACTGTGATTTTGGCTCATTAATCTTTGTACTTGATCCTGTGCTATTAAACCTGATTTAGACTTACAATCAATCAGTTTTCTGAGTCTACAGTAAACTTTGTCAATTTTAATAAGAGTACTGCAGATCAGGTCTTAAAAAATATTTCATTTTTGTGGAAATTTTGTTGTTTCTGACTGTTATTTTCAGACTTGTTGGTAGTATATCAGGAAGCAAATTTGTTATCATGTTGTGACACTCGGTAATTAGATTTTCTTTCTTTTTTTTTAGACCACTATTATCTGGGACGCAAGTTCAGGGAATTGTACACAACAGTTTTCATTTCATTCTGGTAAGTATTTATTAAATGGGGATGTTAGAAATTTTAATGAAATGTTTAAGTCTTTTGTAATTAACTTTAATATAACCTTTTGAAACGAAATAATTATTATGATTTGACCCTTTGTATGCTCTGAATGCACCACCATAATTTGGTATTAATTTTGAAGTTATTAGCCAAAGTTTGTCAGCGCTTTAGGGGCAACACCCTTTAGGGATTGACCATAATATTTTGGGACAAGTTCCGAGTTTCAGGGTTTTTAGGTCAAGGTCACTTAATATTTTAACAGGGTGGAGTAGGAGACATTTATTGCTTTAGCAATACCCAGTTTGCTTGTTAAACGTTATTGTAGTAATTATGTGAAAACAATTTATGTTACTTCTTTTCTAAACTTGACCTCTGTGACCTGACATTTCTAAATCTAGGAGCTGGTTGTCAGTGTCTCATTCTAGTTTGTCTATCTGTATTTATCTTAGAGTTAATAATAATCACTTCATAAATGATAGAGGGGTATCACATATAGAACTCTTCAGTGATACTCATTCCCCTGTGGAAAGTAAATAAAAAAAAAAAAAAACATTAAGTCAAATGTTTATTTATTTAGATATTATCTGGAACACTTTAATATATGTATGTGTTGTGTCACTATTATCATTACTGATATGGTCTATTCTAGCTCCTGCGCTGGACGTAGATTGGCAGACAAATGCAACTTTTGCGTCCTGTTCCACTGACCAGTGTATACACGTTTGTCGATTAGGGGTTGACCGGCCCATCAAAACATTCCAAGGCCATACGGTAAGGACATAACATGGACAAGTTTTTGCTTCAAAATATAAATGTTAGTGAAAATTTGATCAATAAGCTAGTGAAATTTGATCATAAAAAATGCATTCTTTATTGCATGTAGTTGATGTACAGGTAATATTGTTCTAAAATCCATCAATAACATTTGACCGAGATATTTTGATCTCTCTTCAAGCATAAAGTCAATAGACTGGTCATATATATTGACCCAAGTGTAGGATTTACTGGTTGTATTTTGAAACCTTTGGAATCATTAATTCTTGTAATACCACTTTTTACTGTTGTTTCTCTGTTACATTTTCTGTGGTTGCTGTTTTACAGAATGAAGTAAATGCCATCAAGTGGGATCCACAGGGTCAGCTTTTAGCATCGTGTTCAGATGATATGACATTAAAGGTTTGTGGACATTTTTTCAGGAGACTAGATAAGAAATTTAGATTATCTATTAATATATTGTTCATGCTATTGTTTTAACATATTGTTCATGCTATTTTTTTTTAATATTCAAACGTATTGCTTAATGAAAATTAAGAGCAGAGCACGGAATAACAAAAAACTGTCACATTTAAACAGGCAACTAAGACACCATACTCAGTCTTCACTCTTCTGTGGCATTCAATATCGGGGGCAGATTCTCGGTGTGTCTTACTAATATATCAGTTTGTGTGCCCTAATAGCTAATAACTATCAGAGTTATCTCCCATTGATCTTCTGTGTCACTGTGTAAACTCGGTTACGATTGCCATATTTAATTGCCCGCAAAGGCTGCATCATGCACCTTGCAATATAACTTTTGGTTATCAGAATTGTTGTAAGGGATTCCTTCCATTACATAAGTCCTGACTATATAGCTATTGAATTTGTTCCCATTGAATATATTTCTGTATTAAATGTTAGGAAAGACATTTTTGGTGTTGTGTAGTTCAGATCTCACTACATACTAGCTGTGATCATGGTGGTTCCAAGTCTATAAGGAACAGTACCTGTATGTGATATGTAAGGGTTAGCTATCTTCTGTCTACGGTAAACCAAAATTTGACCTGTAAGCATTTTTACCCTAATGTGATAATTAATGAAAATTCCAAAATGTATTGAAATAAAGAAAAAATGTAGAAAACAGATTGAAAAAGGAGGAGAGTTTATGAATTCATACTTTATTATGTGTTTGTTCAAGTGATATGCAGATTACCTAACTTTGTCGGCCATTTACCTGGTATATTTATAACAATGGATGTTAATGATTGATGTTTTCACAGATATGGGATATGCAGCATAACAATTGTGTCCATGATTTACAAGCTCACAACAAAGAAATCTACACAATCAAATGGAGTCCCACTGGGCCAGGAACCAACAATCCAAACGTACCACTGATTTTATCAAGGTAGGTTCTACTGGGCCAGGAACTAAACATATCATTAATCTGATGTTAAATCGGGGTCAAATGTCAACTACTGTTCCTGTAGTCAATACCATACTAGAGAAATGCATAGAAATGTAATCTTGGTTCAGAGACAAATATAAAAGCCCAAGAGCAAGAGTGAATTGTAATTGGGAGGAAGTAAAACAAAGCAAAACTGCCTAGACTGTTTTCAACATCTGCAAATTTCACATGTAATTTAAATGTGATATTTTCAAGTATTTTTTTTTCTTCTTTCTTTTTAATATTATCAAGATGTAATGAAATCTCTGAAATTTTGGATACAATGAAAAAAAATGAACAGAGAAAATCCTAGTTCAATTTATAATCCCCGCAGTAAAAAAACAACCACTTTTGCTTCAAACTTTTGGTAAAACAAATATGAATCATAAAAAACTTATATTTAAAATGTGTTTGTCTTCATCATGGTATCTTTATATTTATATAACTTTATTGACTTTAGAAAATACAATGTAGTAAGTGATTTTTCACTTCAAAGAAAATGTAACAATCCTGAAATCTATGTTATATTGATGTCTACAAAATAAATATTATCCTAATAGAAGTCATGTGTTCCCTGTTTCTGTTGCAGTGCGTCATTTGATTCCACGGTGCGTCTCTGGGATGTACAGCAGGGTACCTGCATCCACACGCTGACCAAGCACCAGGAACCTGTCTATAGTGTGGCGTTCAGCCCAGACGGAAAGTTCCTGGCAAGCGGGTCTTTTGACAAGTGTGTTCATATATGGAATGTGCAGGTAAATAACTGGTTTGAATTAACAGATAGAATACTGTATAGTTGGTCATATTTGCTGGGGATTTAATTTTGGTAATAAGTTCCCACTGAGGGTGGACAATTGGGATATAGTTTTGGTAATTAGTCCCCTACTGAGGGGAGATTGGGGGGGGGGGGGGGGGGGGGGGGGGGGGATAGTTTTGTGTCCTTCCTCACTTCACTTTATCTTGTCCACACTTTGTCTCCTACACTACTCACTGGAACTTCATACTTTGGACATGTGTATACCTAGGCAATGTATCCATAATAGATCACTTTGACCTATATTTTGACTTGACCTACATCAAAGAGAAATTTGTTCAGGCCTGATCTCTAGCTTGGTGGCTCTGTGAAACACTCAGTTTGTAGAATTAATTCATTATCTGTGTATACTTGGCATAAGGTTTCATGTTCAGTGGGGGACTGTAATTTGTTATTTTGTTAGATACTTATGTAAAAATAAATACCCAGCAATCATCTCTATAAACACAAATGTTTAATAGAAGTGTTAACTGCAGAATGTTTAAAACGGATGGTTGCAGGAAATTTTATACCCACAAACTAGTTTCGACTGTGACAACTATGAAATATAAACCTCATGAAATTTAACAACTGTACTGTACAGTATTCAAGTTGCCACCATAAGGTCAAGAGTGGAAGTTATTTACATACTTTTGTGGAGAGATTTGGAAAATAAACATTTCTTTGCTGAAAATCTCATTGGAATTATGAAAATGTACTTTATCATGGAAAAAAATCACAAGCTCTACTTTCTTCTGAACTGAAATCCTCTAGTAACATTCTTTACCCAGAATTCTTATATCTCAGATAGGTACATATAGATAATATAAAGTAAATTTGACCCTAAACAACTTCATTATTTCCATTTTTAGAGTGGTGCATTGGTTCAGAGTTACCGGGGTACAGGAGGCATTTTTGAAGTGTGTTGGAACCACCGTGGGGACAAAGTGGGGGCGAGTGCTTCTGATGGATCAGTAAGTATAGCTGTGCTGTGTGTAGAATAAGAGCTGGATATGTCACGTGAAACCTCTGGGTTCCTTCATTTATAAGAGTACAGGGCTATGTTACAGTGAACATATTCCATCTACACTGAAGGCTATCCCAGTAAAATATCTACCCGTCAGAATTCAGGTTTATTTTGTGTAACATCCTATTAAAAGCCAGGGTCATTTAAGGACGTGCTGGGTTTTTGAGGTGGAGGAAAGCCAGAGTACTCAGAGAAAAACCACCAGCCTATGGTCAGTACCTGGCAACTGCCCCACGTAGGTTTCAAACTCACAACCCAGAGGTGGAGGGCTAGTGATAAAGTGTCGGGACACCTTAACCACTCGGCCACCGCAGCCCCTACCATCAGCATTCAGGTTTTCAGAATAGGAAGCACCAACAGAAGTGATTTGCCTAAACAGTACCATATCCAGCACCCATAGAATGTGTTTATTTCTGGAGTCTTCCCATAGAAGTATACTCTACTGGAATAGCCCTGATGAATATATTTAACTGGAATAGCCCTGATGAATATATTTGACTGGAATAGCCCTGATGAATATATTTGACTGGAATAGCCCTGATGAATATATTTGACTGGAATAGCCCTGATGAATATATTTGACTGGAATAGCCCTGATGAATATATTTGACTGGAATAGCCCTGATGAATATATTTGACTGGAATAGCCCTGATGAATATATTTGACTGGAATAGCCCTGATGAATATATTTGACTGGAATAGCCCTGATGAATATATTTGACTGGAATAGCCCTGATGAATATATTTGACTGGATTAGCCCTGATGAATATATTTTACTGGAATAGCCCTGATGAATATATTTTACTGGAATAGCCCTGATGAATATATTTGACTGGAATAGCCCTGATGAATATATTTGACTGGAATAGCCCTGATGAATATATTTGACTGGATTAGCCCTGATGAATATATTTGACTGGAATAGCCCTGATGAATATATTTGACTGGAATAGCCCTGATGAATATATTTGACTGGAATAGCCCTGATGAATATATTTGACTGGAATAGCCCTGATGAATATATTTGACTGGAATAGCCCTGATGAATATATTTTACTGGAATAGCCCTGATGAATATATTTTATTGGAATAGCCCTGATGAATATATTTTACTAGAATAGCCCTGATGAATATATTTTACTGGATTAGCCCTGATGAATATATTTTACTGGATTAGCCCTGATGAATATATTTTACTAGAATAGCCCTGATGAATATATCTTACTGGAATAGCCCTGACCAATGTATTTTACTGGAATAGCCCTGACCAATGTATTTTACTGGAATAGCCCTGACCAATGTATTTTCCTGGATAAGCTGTAATGAAATCTTTGTCAATGAGGTATTGACAGTGCAAGGTATTCTCTGTGGAGTTTTATGAAAACTGAAGTGCTTTGTAGTATTGTTAAGTAATGATAATATTGTAAAATGGTAATTTACTACAAGAGTGGAGACTTAACAAGTAATAAATTTGTTATGGTAATCTCCTGTGTAAAGAAATACAGAATATGTAGTTCAGGTTTCAAAAGTGATGATGATTTTAGGGAGAGAATTTCACCTCAACTGAAGTTTCAAATGTGATGCTGATTTAAGGAAAAGAAGTTCACCTCAACTGTTCAAAATTCTATGGTTCATTTTGAAAATTATCAAGTACAGTTTGGTATTGTTAAGTCTATTGAATTTGATAAATGTCCATTTTTATCCAATAGGTATTTGTCTTGGATTTGCGGAAGTGAAGAATTGCTATAAAAACAAGAACATTGCTAGCTGCTACCTCGTAGTCTTTTTCAAAGGAATGAAACATGAAAGAGCTCGATGGGTCTCTGATGACAGAGAATAATCATATGGATCGATCTTCAATCAAAGTGAAATGCAAATGAGGCACAGTCCAGGTCTAAGTCGACTGTTTAAGATGAGCCCATTTCCCCAGGGTCGGATAGTGCTGAACGGTCCAGAGAGTTGACGGCAGTTAACGGCATGTATGCAGCCTGCTCAGGTTGACAGAGACTGTAAGCCCATATGCAGTCTAGCACACAGAGTTGATAAGTCAGTTCTGATATCAGAAAGATTGTGTTTTTGTGCACAGAGAGGTTATTTAGATTGAGAGAAAGGAAAGGTGAATCTAAAGATATTCCTTAAGAACGAGCTTGAACAAGAAATATTTTGCTTGTGAGATGAGGACCTTTGTCTACAGGTCTATTAAGAAAGAGTTAAAGATGTATTCCTTGAATTAATTCCTAGCACCAAAGAGGACACTATTGAACAGAGAAATATGCTCTATAATGATCAGCTATTTTAATCATCATGTGAAAAAATTAAAATCTGTCAGTGATGAGTGTATGTAATTTTTGACCGACATGATGCGGTCAACTTGTTTATTGTGTCAATCTTGAATTGTGTATTTCTCGATTTGAGAAAGCATACTATTAACACAGTCCAAAGATAATTCTCCCCCATTGTAGCGTTTCTTTGTTATGACACTTTCTCTTTGTAACATTTTCTCTTAAATTAAGAGTGTCTGATTTCTTTTCAGATGAAGAATGTTCTTTTCTTTACATGTAAATTGTCTCTTCGTCATTGTGTATAAAAAACAAAAATGATTTTTTTTTTCAAATATTTGTGAATCGGTTCAGTCCCTAAAACTTTTTGAGGCTTTTCAGGTGACTGGTCTGTTCTGAAATATTGAAAATTTCACAAAAACTTCTCAAATGATTTATCATGAAACTTTTCAAGCAACTTAATTCCTAGCTGTGTAGGTTTAATTTTTTTAAAGTTTAGGTTTTGAGAATATTCAAAAATGCTCTTCTTTTTTTCTTTGTGCTGATACATTGTTAATGGTTTATTTGTTTCACTGCAAACTCACTGCAATAGTTTGCAGTGAGGTAGAGCTTCAAAGTTTCTTTGTTGTGTTTAGTTTAGGTTATTTTAAAGTTTCTATATTAATGCTTGGTTATAAATCTAAAAGTAAAAAAAATTCAAAAATATTATGACATTGAAAAAAGATCAAATTTGTATGACAGATTAGACTTTTTTTGGAAGCAATCAAGACAATATCTTGCCAGTTTGACTTCCATGAAATCTGGTAACTAATATACTGTACTTACTGTATAAGCTAATGCCAATTAAGTCTTGTTTCGTTTTCACAGTTTGATAAGTTGGAATGAAATTAGTAAAATTTGGGGTAGCACCAATACTTCGGTATCTGTTGATTATGCTGTGAAGAACTCATCCGTTTTCAGAAAATATATTACTGGTCATAGAAAAGAAATTTAAGAGATGTGTATTTCAGTAACAACAGGAGAAAATCTTTTCAATTTTTTTATGGTATTTTTATTTTTTCCACTTAAAAAAAAAAAAGAAAAATCAGGGACACTGATGATTCTGTAACAACGAACACATTTGTATTACGCTTCATGTCAACAACTGGAATATTATTACTGATTTCATAAGAAATAACTTCAATATTTAAAATATTGCATTGGCTTGATAGGAGATCACTAGCATGCAAGTTTTACTGTTTATGGTACATACTTTTAGTGATTTTTAATTGATTTTTCAATTTCTCCTGTGAATATGATTAAAATTAGCACAAGATGCTAGTGACTTTAGTCCAGGTCACAGTTTGGTTGATTTAGTCATTAACATCAATAAAGGATATACATGTATACAGTTTTGTAAATGATTACTTATGTAAGGTAATATATAATTTGGCAATCATAATTAAGATACGAAAGGTGGCATAAACAATTTCAGAAATTGCTTTATGTAAAATATTCTACAGAAACAAGTTTTTCAATTGTCTGTATTAAAGTAGAGTTTACCTTAGTAGAGAATTACTAGATGACTGCATTTAAATATTGAAAGATACATTTTTTTACAAAATGAAAAGTGCTGTATTTAACTTAAAATTTCCTGTTTTGTTTGTTTTTTTCTCTCTTATTTTATTTTTGTTGATTTTGTGAGTGTTTTTATGTAAATTTGACCACAAAAATTGGTCAATATTGATTATATGTAGTATTGCCACTAAAATCAACACGGTATTCCGCAACTGATGATACAAAGCTTAAAAGGTAAAAGAGAGACAGTAAATGTCTTAATTTCTCAGTAATCATTTTAATTGTGTATATAATCTGATAGGAAGTGTATTAGTTTGAAACTTGAAGACTATTTGTGCGAAGGTCATTTTTCATTTTTTTTCTCCATTGGAAAGGTATGTGTTAGTTTGGAACAAAGATCAGTTGATGTTTTTCATTAATTTTCCAGATTTTTTGTTGGACATGCATTGAAATTTGGATCTTGCAGTTAATAATGTGATTAGATTTTGTAATTATGTAAGTTGGAAGGTGTTGCCCTGGTTGTTTGTGATGGGTAAAAATGTGCTTACTGTAATAGTAATGTAGTGAGGATGAAAGACATATTTAACAAAGCCATGACAAGAGAGAATATATGAGTGGGTTTTCTTTCTACCTTTCAGTGTTTTATGTTGCAAACTCCATGCCTGGACTTTTTTTTTAAAATTAATTATTTGTACTGTTAATACTTATTCTGTATTCCATCATAAAAACATAAATACTTCTGAAATTGGAACTTCTGAACGAATTAATCTGACATTTCAAAAGATTTCAGTAGCATTGTTATCTATAGATTATTTTAGAATGGCATTTTTAAATGCGTGTACACTAAGGCATTGGAACTTGGTGTGAAGAACCCTTGGGTGAATGTGGATTATTTTGTGTGGGTGTTATGATTGGTAGTAAAAGGTCATAGGGCAAGAGGGAGTGAATGAATAAAGAGATAAAAAAACATTAGTAACATAAAGTAGATAAATAAAGGCAGCTACTGCATGGATAAACGATCATGTACATACAATGAGCACTACACACCATACATAGGATTCACCTGGCCTGCTAGTAGCAAGTTTCATTAGTCACACATCAAGTCTGTTAATCACTGGACTTCTTTAACTATTGTTTGATAGGGAATATTTCAATCCTAGAATATTTTTCATATATTTCGAAAATATTCAGAAATATTGTTTTCAGACTTGTCAGTTCTGTTGATGTGACGATGAAACTTGACTTGGCTGATCATCCATAACTATTTAACTAGATATAAACAAAAGCGGACACTGGTTTTAACTAGACAAACTTTCATTAATAAAGCCATGTTGTTATTGTGAAGAAGAAGTGCATGTATGTAATATGTTGTGTTTTGGAGAATTCATTATATTTGGTCAACAGGTTCCTCAACATTTTTATCGTGATATCACATGGGTTAATAGGAAACCTGTACTGATCCGTCGATCTTAGGCTGTTATTAATATGTCTGTCAAATACAAATATACTTTGTACAAATGTGTTCGTCTTCATTCATTACTGATCATGAGGAGTACAAATTCTTGCATATTTCTCCACTGGTACTTTCGGAGTGGAATCTACACTTGCTTGCCATTGCAACTGACTACAGAAATTCAATACTGAAACCATGTGAAAAGAAAGTTCCGAGTTTATTTTACAACAATTTGAAAACCAGCATTTCAACTAAAGAGGGCCGATTGATAAGTTGCGAGCCTCCGAGCCTCCGAGCCTCCTATTGAAGGAATTACTTAAGGATGTTCTTTTAAGTCCTACTATTCTCTGACTATATGGGGCTGTGTACCCAAGGACTGGTCTCATTTGGTTAGTTTATATCGACGAGGTAGCACTCTAAAGTAAACAAGACAAGCAGCTTTTGCAAAATGGACAAACTAGGGAAATTGTGAAAGAGTCGGTCATTGTCATAGCTGCCATCCACGATTGTGGCTTTAAATTGATTGAGGGTCTGCCTTATTCACCTAACCTCGCTCCATCAAACTTTCGTCTATTTCAAACAAGAGGCCCAATGGGCCTGTATCGCTCACCTGGCTCTACAGCAACTTTGAAGTTGATTGAAGTCATTTCTAAAGATACTATGTTGATTACCTCTTTATTCAAATATCATTGTAAGCTAGTTTTATTCATATTAAACATTTTCTAGTCCTTCATTCTAGCATTCTATTGGCCTAATATCAGGTCTTGGAGGCTCTTGGCTATCGCAAAATTATTGTTTACAGATTTGAGCCGATTTCACCCCTGTGACTTTGAATGTAGGTCAAGGTCATTTATTTGAACAAAATTGGTAGTGCTTCACCCCAGCCCAGCATGCTACAGGCCTAATATCAAGTCCCTGGGCCTCTTGGTTATTGAGAAGAAGTCGTATGAAGATTATAGCCTATTTGACCCATGTGACCTTGAATGAAGGTCAAGGTCATTTATTTGAACAAACTTTGTAGCCCTTCATCCCAGCATGCTACAGGCCCAATATCAAGTCCATGGGCCTCTTGGTTATTGAGAAGAAGTCGTTTGAAGATTATAGCCTATTTGACCCCTGTGACCTTGAATGAAGGTCAAGGTCAATTATTTGAACAAACTTTGTAGCCCTTCACCCAAGCATGCTACAGGCCCAATATCAAGTCGCTGGGCCTCTTGGTTATTGAGAAGAAGTCGTTTGAAGATTATAGCCTATTTGACCCATGTGACCTTGAATGAAGGTCAAGGTCAATTATTTGAACAAACTTTGTAGCCCTTCACCCCAGCATGCTACAGGCCCAATATCAAGTCCATGGGCCTCTTGGTTATTGAGAAGAAGTCGTTTGAAGATTATAGCCTATTTGACTCATATGACCTTGAATGAAGGTCAAGGTCATTTATTTGAACAAACTTTGTAGCCCTTCACCCCAGCATGCTACAAGCCCAATATCAAATCCATGGGCCTCTCGGTTATTGAGAAGAAGTCGTTTGAAGATTATAGCCTATTTGACCCATGTGACCTTGAATGAAGGTCAAGGCCATTTATTTGAACAAACTTTGTAGCCCTTCACCCCAGCATGCTACAGGCCCAATATCAAGTCCCTGGGCCTCTTGGTTATTGAGAAGAAGTTGTTTGAATGAAAAAGTTGACGCCGGACGGCCGGACGGCCGGACGGACGGACGACGGACGCCGCACCACGGCATAAGCTCACTTGCCCTTCGGGCAGGTGAGCTAAAAATGAAAACGGCTTTTTCATGGACATAACCCTAACATGCAGTGGATGACTTTCTGAACAGCTCTATAAAAGTGGCATTGAGGCCCTTAAACGCCGCTGGCAAAAGTGTACAGATACTGAAGGGGATTATGTTGAAAAATAATACATTATGTCCGACAAAATTCAAATCCTTCAATATGAGGCTCACAACAATCGGCCCTCGTATATTAATCACTTATGTTGGACCAGATGGAAACGCCATGTGTCTTACCGTGGGAGGAAACTGACTGGAGTATCCAGAGATAACTAATTTCAAGTAGGTGATTCGCCATATCTTTTCATGTGATTGAGGAATCGAGCCGGGTTGCCTAGGTGAAATGCGAATATGTTATTACAGCACCAGCCGACCATCAAATAAAAATTAAAAAGACAAGAATGGGTATATAAAATTTATTCACTTCATATTTAGATGAAAAATTGTGTAAAATATATTGGCTTGTAATGTATGCTTAGAAGAATGAAAACAATGGATATCAATTTATTTCCAGTTACTTGCAACATACAGTGAAATCACTTAACACAAATTTCACATTTTTTATCAGCTCTCTTCCAATCAATTAAGATAGAATGACAACACATATATCTGCCCATTGGAATGACCATGATGTATCTACCGGGTAAATAAATCATCCACTCTCTTGGTGGATTTTAATGTTTTACAATTTTGATTTTTAAAATTAATCTAGAAAAATCTTTTCTATATGAAATGGTATTGCATGAAATTCTTCAAACCCAAATAACTTAATTACTAACCTGATGGATACGACTACCAAACCATCTGGTAACTAGTAAATATTTCAAGCCTATTACAACTTTCCTAAAACAATACATAATACAGATATCTCGAAGATAAAAACTGACTTGTTGGGAATATATACCGGTACATACCATTAAAATCTTCATTTATTCAGAAGGAAAGTACAATCCCAAATGAGTATTTCCATTTAATTGCTGATGAACATCAGGCATGAAAATTTCATTTAAATTAAACATGAATTTGTGTACTCCAGAGCCAAGAAGTATTGTATCTTACCTTTGAAAAGCTGAGAGGCCTTTGTACCAGGGTACTTGTCTGAACTCAAATGATTTCTATTTTACACCATGATAAATTTCACATACGCAATTACGATATCCTGTGAAGTCAAAGACCTACATACTTCGACCTATCTAAATTGGACCAATATGTATCCTGTGAAGTCACAAAGGCCTATATAATTCTATCCCATGAAAGAATTAACATAAATTTAGATACTTTTACTGAATAGTTGAACTTTATTATATATCAAATGCTAAACATATTTAAAAACAATAATAATAAAAAAAAAAAAAAAAAAATAATAATTCAATAACAGAATAAATATTGGGGGGAAAATTCATTCATCTCGTATACATTGTACTGTACATGAAGTAAAATATTAAATAAAGCACTATAAGTCATGTTCAAATTACTGTCACTATATACATCTTGATAATTTACACATACAGCATGTACATCGATTTAAATCACCAGGAATTTGTTTCTTACACAATTTCTATAAAATTTAAAGAGTTCAGATTTAGATCTAACCACTCTTGCAGCATAACATATCTAAAATGAAACGTATCAATTAGCATAAGCTCACTGCAAAAGAAACCCGTAAATTTAAAGAAAGATCTGTACACTGACTGAGAAAGCAGTCTGGAAAATACACGTTCAGCCAAAATCTATGTAAATCAAACCTGATGAATTTTTAAAATATGCACCAACTAGGAAAAGTGGCCTTGAAAATAAACAGTCAGGGCCTGGTGTAAACCATCTCTTTCCAGAACAAATGCTTGTAAAGAAATATCTGAAGGTATGATATGTTTTGGAGCCAAGTCAATCTAATTCTGTGGTCGTATATCACATGAATTTTTTTCTTATTTAACCTGGTTATTGTTCATTCTGATAAACCCTATTACTGGTTCCAGTTTTGCTGACCATCAAATTTTAAGGTATAATTATTACCTGAAGGGAGGTAACTGTTCCATCTTCATGTTGACATATATACCCATCTGTCATTAAAGAGCTTTGCTCAGATACCGGCTTACAAAGATCATCATGTACAGACAAAACTGAAATATTTTGGTTGTGCATTTTTTAGAAGTCTGAGTTAAGTTACATGTGGATTAGTGACAACTGTAATTTTCAAAGTGAGGCAGAATTTGTTGACCTTTAAGGTCAGACTTTTTTGTGACCTAAATTCCTAATATGTCAAAGTTATTGATACAAACTAACAATCACTATTTCGACGGAAGTCAAAATGAGATGGTATATTGTTGTTATATGATAATCTATTTCTACTAACCAATCAAATTCTGCGTAACATTTTAAGTGAAAAAGAATAAAGTTTTATGATAGCAGATAGCAGGCATAATGTTTGATAATATATTATGTGCAGAAGTGTACCATATGAAGCGTAGTATGATACATTTCTTAACATGAAAACATTAAAAGAGTTTTAAAAAGTTTCAAAAAGAATTCTGATATACAATAAATTTTCATGCAACTGCAATGGAGAGGAGGAAAAGACAATTCCAAAAGAAGTTAACATCAAACATACTGTTCATTCGTATATATAAAAATCACAGGTGAAAGTTTGTATTTAGTTAAGACGTGACAACTTAATAATATCAAATACAGAAAATTTTATATAATCTCAATTCATACACAAATTCATCATTAGCTATCTCTCAACAACTTTTTTGGATTTTTGTTATCAATAAGATATCTGGAAACCCGAAATTGTAAAAGTCATATTTATACTAAAAGGTTGCTTACCTTCTTTATCTTAAATTAATAGAATCCGTTTTTGGTTTTTACCAAACATGATTTTATGAAATCAATTGAAATGAAAATAATCAACAGGTATATGATTTACCTGCTTAAAAATGTTTGGTCTTGTATTTTTATTAAATCACATTTAAATGACTTCATAACATTTATTTGAAACTAATAGGGACATAAGCTATCTCCATACACAAAAACATTTCCACAGTTTGTAACAATGACCAAGGTCAAGGTCAGTAATAACATGGATTAGTCAAAGTCAAGGCCATTGCACCAATTAAAAATAACAATAATGTTGATAATTTTAATTTCATAATAACTTCAATGTTAAAACCATTGTTAAACTGGTACTTTCATACTACCATGGTTTTAGAAGTGTGCAAAATTTCCTTCCTGTACTGCGAAAACAAAAATAGTTGATCACAATCAACCTCCGTCTATTGCTATAAAACAAGAAAGTTTACCAGTGGCTTTCTGAAAAGTGTCTGCTGGCTTTCGAAGCACATCTTGTTTTATGTTGCATTTCTTCTTCTTGGACGAGGCAAATTGGTCAAATATATACTTTTGAAATTACCTTGGCGGACAGCATGTGAAAATATCCTGACTTACAGTATGAGAAATTACCCTGGCAGTTTGATTAAGCTCTAATTTTTTCGTCAATGACCTTGACCTACAACTTTAAATCTGACCTGTGTTTTGACCTTCACACATTTCTGGAACTACTGTAACATCATCAATGCTTCTTTGACTCTTTCCCAAATTTAATTGACACTTTTTGCAATACATGACAAAAAGTTTTATACACATCTCCATGCATCCATCTTTTTAAAATTCAAGGGTTCCACTTCAATACATAATCTAGTTTAATGCCCCTTTGAATGTGTCACGAAAAATATTGAAGGCTCACGCACGGTTACAAGATTTGATTGGATAGAGTCAAAACATGACTGACCAATCACTAAAACTGATACTTTTCCTCTAGATATTATAAAGGTGTATCATTGATATTAAAGCCACCCAATTCGCTGTCAGGTTGGTTTGTAATTGACTCTATCTTAATGAAGATCACAGATATGCATCATTCCTGAATAGTTTCCAGACAAATGACATCACCTGCAAGGTGGCACATACAATACCTTCAACTTTTGTCATGACATGTTCTGAGGGAGTAAAGAAAAGTAGTGGCAAACCCCTTTTCTTCTAAAGACATAAATCTGACTTAATAATTTCATTCACAGCCTTAAAGTTTTGAGGATATTGGTATCCGGAATACATCTTCTACACATATTCCTATTAAGTTTCTATTTTAAAGTCTTCATAACAACTTGAATCCTGATCTGGACACAACCAGAAAACAATCACACGACATGATTTACAGTCCTGGATTCTGATGTTTGGTCCACATTAACTATTGAAACATTAGCAATAATTCCCTGTCTGTTTTCCTCAACAACCTCGGACTCTTGGTTTTGTCTGTGAGTGTCACCATCACTGACTTGTTCGTCCTCATCATCCTCTTCATCGCTCGACTTGAAGTAGCCGCGATTTACCACTGCTCTGTTCACGACATTTTCCTGTGAGTGAATCATTGGTCGTGGCATGTTGTCGTCCTCCTCAGAGTCAGAATCGCTATCACTAGAGTCAGGGTTCACCTCATTAACAGTCCTCAGCATTGGTCGCATTGTCTCTGGTAACCCTGTAGATAAACAAAAATTCAGTCCAAACTCTTCACGAAAAAATATCAGAAATGTCATAAACTTATGTCAAATCTCAATGAAAAAACAGGATCTTTTAATGCAGTAGGCATATGATGAACCCCAATGATATTTACTGTCGTAGGGCTGTTCCAAACCTTTCCTTGTGGGAGTGGTAGGTGGGAGTCAATTTTCAAAGACTCCACCACCCATCCAATATCAAAACATATTCAGTATAAGGAAATCTAGAAAAATTGGACTTGACCCTTACCAACCATCAAGTTTTAATACAAGTGCCTCCTGCGCCTCCCGCGCCTCCCACAGTTATTTCTGGAATAGCCCTAATGCCTTATAAACAGATTTAAGTCATTTTATGAAGATACCTAAAAATCTTAAAAACCGAACTCGATCAAACACATATTGTTGGTGACTTTCAAAGCTGACTTTCATTTTAAAAGAAATATTATTAGACCGAGAATAAAATTAGGATATTGGCTTAAGTTTAACTTGATATCCCTGACTTACACACAAAAATTGATGTAAGGGAAAGCCTTAAAATTAAGGGACATTACTTCTGGGAAATGCATTGAAATAAAAAATAAATCACAAGTGCACAACAACCTTGTTCAAGTTTCATGAAAATTGGTTGAGAGGTGAATTCCTATAATGAACAAACTTCTATCCAAAGGTGGATGGGTAGATGGATGAACATCCTCAGTTGTAGTCACCAAGGAGAGACACAGAAAATAAATCTAATTTGGAAGATACCACACACTGCCTTTTACTTCTACCCACAATATAAACACTGGTATATACTTGGTACCAGGAATATCTAATAGAGCTCATTATTTACTTCTATCAGAATTATCTGATGCTGCCTACATAAAAACTTACCAGAATTATCAAACGTGGACCTCCTGGCAGGTCTTGTGTTATTGTTGTTTCCAAGGAGGGGAGTTCTCTCTGATGTAGACTGGTTTCCATTATCCTCGTCCGAGTCCGAATCAGAGTCTGGATTACTTCCAGGAATGACTTTCCTCTTACACACTGGACAAGTTTTCTTGTTTTTTGTCAGCCATGGATCAATACACACACAGTGGTATGCTGTGAAAACAGGATCACAATCAATACATGTTCTGTATGTTAATCATGACAAGCCCATCAGCATTTTTTTTCTTTAAATAGTAACACTGATTTTGAAATGAAAATGACATGACTCTTTTTTTAAAACATCATATACAAACACTTTTAAGGCATTATGATACCTTTAATATAAATGTATGACATAGATGGTAAAAACAATCTCACACTGCTCCCATAAAATAATGTTGTAAATAAACAACCATGAATAATAGTAATTAAAATAATATCACTCACCATGAGAACAGGGCAGGATTCTAAGTTTGTCTCCTTCCTCGTAGTCATCCAGGCAGATAGCACACACATCATAGTCATCACCTGTAAATACATATACTCATCTGTATCACACAAACACTTAACAAATTGTCATCTGTATCACACAAACACTTAACAAATTATGTCATCTGAATCACACAAACACTCAACAAAGTCTGTATCACACAAACACTTTATAGATTCTATCAACTGTATCAAACAAACACTTTATTAATTCTATCGACTGTATCACACAAACACTTTTTTAATTCTATCGACTGTATCATACAAACACTTTTTTAATTCTATCGACTGTATCATGCAAACACTTTTTTTAATTCTATCGACTGTATCATGCAAACACTTTATAAAATCTGTCACCCGTGACATCGTGTTATCTGTATAACACAGATTTTTAACATGATATCAAAATTTCACCAGAAGAATTGTTGAATAAACATAAGTTCTCAAACCTTTCTTAAACTTCTTTGTTGGAATTTTCTTCAGCACCTTTGTTGAAAGTCTAGACTTTTTTCTTTTGCTGATGTCTCTACACCACTTAAATATCTGAAACATTTGAAGAATATTTTCTTGTCAATTTTAAAGATTTGTTCATCATAGCAACATATCAAGTCTGGTATTAGTTCTTATAAATTCTCAGTGTCCAGTTGTTTAATGCTACGCCAATGCTTAGCTCATGAAACTTTTCTTATGAATTCTCAGTGTCCAGTTGTTTAATGCTACGCCAATGCTTAGCTCATAAATCTTTTCTTATAAATTCTCAGTGTCCAGTTGTTTAATGCTACTCCAATGCTTAGCTCATAAAACTTTTCTTATAAATTCTCAGTGTCCAGTTGTATACAGTAGAAATTATACTAAGTACACAAGAAATATGAAATATGTGAAAAAAACCTCTGATCCCACGATTTACAGTTACTTACCATGAAGGAAAGCATGAGGATGAAACAGGTCCCAACAACGATAGCGAAAGGCCACAAGATGTAGGACTTGAAGTCTTGTGGTGAGTTGTTGTTGATGGTGATTGTGTAACTGTAAGAATTGAGTACAAACAGGTTAAAAGTTGTTTCATGTGACCCTAAATTTTGAGCCAATTATTTATTCATTTGAATTCCTAACCTAAAATCTTAAATTCTGGGCCAATAAAGAATTCCTTCCAAACTTTAGCCCTCATAGACCTATGTTCTGGATAAGAAATGAAATTTGTGATTACAAGTTTGGCAGCTGAATATTCTGGAAAAAATCATTAATTCTTTAATGATATTCCAATTATCACAGGTTCTGGGCCAGGAACACAAAAGGTTTTCAAGAGCAAATCTGACCGAAAAGGTATTTTTGTAGAATAAAAAAACTCATCTTAGAACTATAAAATGACATAGTTTTCCCTGGGCAGCAATCTGTTACCGACTTTATTCAGATGTATATGGCTTACTTGGAGAATGAGCACTGATAGCAGTATTTCTTGCCAATCTCATATCCACTGGTCCAGCCAACAAATACTGAGGGAATAGTCACATCATACATATCTGTAACAGACAAAAAAACCACTTATTAACAGTTAATAGTGGAGAGGAACCTTGATGTTTCCTAGTAAAATTTTCTGGCCTGTAACAGGACTGTATTGTTCAGAGAAAAAGACAATATGTCCTCTAAAGCAGGGTGAGCTTGGACTGTTAGTGACTGGCTTGTTGGGGTATATTTAGTGACGGCTGGATGGTGGGACATCAGGATTAGTGGTGACTGGCCATGGATGGTGGGACAACAGGATAAGTGGTGACTGGATAGTGGGACATCAGGATTAGTGGTGACTGGATAATAGAACAACAGGATTAGTGGTGACTGGATAGTGGGACATCAGGATTAGTGGTGACTGGATAGTAGAACAACAGGATTAGTGGTGACTGGATAATGGGACATCAGGATAAGAGGTGGCTGGATGGTGGGACAACATGATTAGAGGTGACTGGATAATGGGACACAGGATTACCAATGGGTACCTGGTAGTGGTGACTGGATAATGGGACATCAGGATTACCAATGGGTACCCGGTAGTGGTGACTGGATAATGGGACATCAGGATAAGAGGTGGCTGGATTATGCGATAATATAATTAGTGTTGGCTTGCTAATGGGATAACGGGACTAGTGCTGGCTGGATCATAGGAGAACATAATTTATGGTGGTAGATATCTCAAATAATTCAACCAAACTATAATCATATACTTACGAGAATCTCCGCCCATAGCAACAAGACTGTCATCTTTGAAATGATTTTGGATGATCACTCCCTGGTAGCCCAGTTTCTGAGCATTTAGCACCTTAAAATATAAACAAAATTGTGTCACTTTCCAAGGAATTCAGTAAAATCTTGGATAAAAGTGTTTACCTCAAGTGTAGCATTGATCAAAAAATAACATGAACTAGTACTTTCTTTAATGTCTTTCGAATCAGAAAACTGTATGGCTAATCATATGGTGAATAAACAACCTACCATGTCATCAAATTTACAGCCATTCCTCCGTATGAGAGCAATCCAGACCTTGGAGGTGTCATTGTTGGGAATGCCTGGCTTGTAGTCTGTACAAGAGGACTTGTTGACAACTGGACCTACAGATATTAGGTATCCCTGGAACACAAAACGATAGAGTATACTTATATAAATGTACCTACCTTTAAATAGACAGGTACATAAAGTTATTTCCTCTTTTTATTTATTTCTTAAAGCTTA
The DNA here is from genome assembly GCF_902652985.1 of Pecten maximus. Lineage (NCBI taxonomy): Eukaryota > Metazoa > Mollusca > Bivalvia > Pectinida > Pectinidae > Pecten > Pecten maximus. The sequence continues at coordinate 17,257,280 of NC_047028.1, forward strand.
TTTTGTAATAATGATAATACTTCAAAAAACTTTTTATTCTGACTCACAGCTGTTTGGTTAAATAAGGATGACATGTTAGAAAATGTTTGTGATACAAACATACATCATGTATAATGCCACTTTGATATAAATGGAGTTAAAATCATAGAAATGAACCAAGAAAAAATTACTGAAAATTGGTGACATCAACATCAACCTATACTTGATACCAGGGTTCTCACATCAACCTATACTAGATACCATGGTGCTCACATCAACCTATACTAGATACCATGGTGCTCACATCAACCTATACTAGATACCATAGTTCTCACATCAACCTATACTAGATATCATGGTGCTCACATCAACCTATACTTGATACCATGGTTCTCACATCAATCTACACTTGATACCATGGTGCTCACATCAACCTATACTAGATACCATGGTTCTCACATCAACCTATACTAGATACCATGGTTCTCACATCAACCTATACTTGATACCATGGTGCTCACATCAACCTACACTTGATACCATGGTGCTCACATCAATCTACACTTGATACCATGGTGCTCACATCAACCTACACTTGATACCATGGTGCTCACATCAATCTACACTTGATACCATGGTGCTCACATCAATCTACACTTGATACCATGGTTCTCACATCAACCTATACTTGATACCATGGTTCTCACATCAACCTATACTTGATACCATGGTTCTCACATCAATCTACACTAGATACCATGGTTCTCACATCAACCTATACTTGATACCATGGTTCTCACATCAACCTATACTAGATAGCATAGTTCTCACATCAACATATACTAGATACCATGGTTCTCACATCAACCTATACTTGATACCATGGTTCTCACATCAACCTATACTTGATACCATGGTTCTCACATCAACCTATACTTGATACCAGGGTTCTCACATCAACCTATACTAGATAGCATAGTTCTCACATCAACCTATACAAGATATCATGGTTCTCACATCAGCCTATACTAGATACCATGGTGCTCACATTAACTAATACCTATATCTATATTTCATCCATATAAATGTTCTGCAAAACTACCTTAATGTTTTGAAAAACAAAGCAGAACCTTTGAGAAACACATTTCTTTTTAATTTGGTCTTATTTTCCCTTCAGACTTTTACTAAAGCAGGAGAGGACACCATTGCCTTGTTTAATTCAGCTAGCATACACTAATATACACGTACCAAACCACAAGTATACATCACACTTTTGACAGCTGACACAAATGGTATCAATTATCTCTACCAATTGGAGTACGCAAAGAAGACCTGCTGTATATAACACATGTCTGATACATGTGTATGTGCACCAGTATAAAACAGCCTATGTACAGGATAATATCTGATATTGTCTCTAAAGTGAACAGTTACATGTAGTGATCATAGCCTGAGGCTTCATATAAATTGACATACCCTTCAAACACATATATCACCGCCATATACTTCACACACACACCCTACATATATTTCCTAACTACTTATATATATAAAGTATATCTTCTTCCTAGAACAAACACATCTTACTAAGTTTCGATAACATGTAATATTTTAGATTAGTCACCAAATCTCTATTTAAGCCCTAAATACCTTAAACTGTGATAGTATATTTCTGGTTTCCATATCCCAGCAATATTTAAGCTAATTATGATGAATTGCTTAAATCAAAACCTTATCAATTGTAACCGAAGTAAATGTCCCCCTGTCATATGACACTATGGTTTTAAAGAGGGAAACCAGGCACAGATATTAGGCCATCATATAACATACATTTATAGGTCCTATTTATCAACTAATACATGTATTTTGATGCTGTGTGGAGAAAAGTCAGTGCTTTTATTCATAATATTTGCAGGTGATTATTTTGAATCACAAGAAAATATATTCTGTTTTTGTTTTTAATAAACATGGCAATGTTGGAAAATCGCATTTATCATACATAGGAAAGCTTTGCACATTCACTCTGAGATTTTTAGTCTCGGAAATAGTTATTAAATTAACACTTTGTATCATAACACAAACTGTCAGTTATAAATGTCTAAACATTATTTTTTTATAATGGCGCTTTGATAGAGTTAAGTTGACATACTCTTTTATCCAGACAGGACTGGCCTAGTGAGCTGACAAATATATTGCAGCCTTAAGGAGAGTGTCACCTTGATATAAAATATTAGCCGACATTATATAACTAACAGGTACATCAAGTCTATATGCATGAAACACATTATTGGTAGAAGTGCAATGGCCTCATTTGGAACACCTCAGGTCTTTCTTCTTTCTGGCAGAAATGACCAAGGTGTTCCTAATGTCAATGCCCCACCCCTTATAAACCCCTTGGCTTATTGATCCTGGTGAAATAAAACAGTACAACTGCTGTGGAAATATCCACAATGATTTCATACATCCATAGGAAATTCCATTTAATTCACAAATCTGTTAGGAATATTGTTAAGAATTTTCTGATAAACTGAATACCGATGAGTTGTGACTATGAGATTTTGCAAAATCTTTATACCAAGAATAAGTTTTATTAACATAATATATTATCTACTGGGAACTCTAAAATTGTAAATGGATTTATTTGATAAAATCTGTATGAATTCGCTTAGAGCTTTGATACTTGGAAACAATCTTGTACAAAATTATTGAGAGATATATATATATACATATGGACCAATGACACATGATTGTATTTGGGAAGTAATGTTCACGAATACAAGAAGGACAGTCACATAATTACAACAGTAAACCTGTTCCCATTTTAATGGTGCAGCAATTACACCATAAATTTACACAAACTTAATTTCAAGTAATGAATAATTACACATGAATTAGCATTAATTATAATCCAATTAATTATGTATACCCTACACAAAATTATCAATGACACAACATTCACCACAGATCCAGTCATACCTAAACCACTCTGAACAGTGAAATGTAATGTCTAGGTTACTGGTACACATTCAAATATACACACACAAACATCTACAGTATTCTGTATCTCTGCTGTCATAAACTGGAATTTGTTCTTGGGTCCAAAGGACAAAGTGACATAAAACAGTTGTAGATCAGTGCTTTTACTGAAGGTTTTTTGGAACTGTTAATAGGCCCCTTTCGATATTGAAATTATTTCATTATTAATTTCTGTCTGAAAATTTCATTTTCGATTAACTAATTTTCTTCCCAAAATAAGTTGAGAAGGCCCAATCCCAAAACTCTATATATGTAAATTGAAATTGACAATACATAAATTTTGACCAATGAAAAGCAGCCACCTTGTACCATATTCAATTAATCAGAAATTAAAATGAAGGACAAGAATGTATCATTAATGACACAATACACAGCTCTACATAAAAAATTTGATAGAAACAGAAGATTTAAAATTTTTGACAAATAAGATACTATAGCAGCAATCATGGATGTGTACGTAGTGTAGAGAAAAAGGATTACATGCCAACCAACATTTATTTTCAGTTTGACTGGATTCCAGGTTGATACCAAATTGTTAAGAAATCACTTACTGTAAGTCCTGTTTCTGACAGCTCCGGACCAAAGGTAGCCATTCTGTCCAGGTAAAATAATATAGACTCATTTCCCTGATTCTGAAAAACCAAACAAACGTTGATTTCATCAACAAGTACGAACTTCAAACAAAAGTTGATTTCATCAACAAGAACTTAATGAGATTTAAATCAAAGTCATTTAATACATGTGAAGTTGTGAAGACATCCTAATACATGTATTTCTTCTATTTATCTGTTACTCAGTCACTTGTACTGTGTAGTCACATAACCACAAGCCCCATGGGCCTCTTGTTGTTCATCTATCTACTCTACCTGATGTTTAGTGAAAAAAATTAAAACAGAAAAATCAACAGGTGGTCATTAAAAAATAACCCCGATGTAACCTGGTAACAGAAGCAAGCAAGGACATCGTGACTTGTTAAAATGATGACTCATCAACATCATTTGACTGCAAGTGGTAGGGTGTGTCAAAGTGTACTTCAGTCACCTCCACAGCAGTTCAGATCAGTTATATGTACAGGACACCTATTACCCCCTCCCCAAGGGAGCACATGTAAACTGTTAAATATAAATACATGTACATGTTTTTGTCACTACAGCTTCTTTATCTCCAGACCAATTTGGTGTTGTGTCACCATCCCATCAGGCTTTTTGTCCTTACTGACAGAACATGAATGTCCTGTCCCATGTGACAATTTATCATCTGCCTCAAAGTTTCCTAAAAACACCACCGTAACTACCCAAAGCTAACTGCCCTGTCCGATACAGCAGTGGCTCTACACTCACCAGTACTTTTCCCGCTCATATATATTTGGGTTAGAATTTTGCTTATAACTTCTCGATCAAATCCTGAAATTACCAAAATCTTTAAATCTGGTATTTTTCATGCGAGGACATGAAACTCTGTCCCCCAATTCCCCCTTTTGGCCTTCATTTACCTTTTACCTGCAGAAAAAAAGACTTAAGCTTCCACCAGATGAGGTGACACATTCAGAAATTAACCAGATAAAACACTTTTGACACCTCCACATCAAATACATTTTTTTGTTTGTTGCGCTTATTGCCCCATGAACAGCCAGGGTCATTTTAAGGCGGGGTCTCCTTGTAGTAGTTGGTGACTACCTCCCTGAACAACATACCCTCCAGATCAATTAGGGCAAAGTGTCAGAATAATTCTGACACTTTGCCCTAATTGATCTGGAGGGTATGTTGTTCAGGGAGGTAGTCACCAGTCTTGTCCAAGGACACAACCACGACAGCACAGACTGGCCTGTAATTCAGCTTCTCGAGAAACACAAACCGACACGATTAGCTCCTCAGACCTTCACCTGAGGTTAATTATGTTATCTAATATATATATGGAACTTTTCAAATACATTACAAACAATGTATACATGATTGTATACATACTCAGTCCTATTATATCGGAATCCTATCAACACATTAATGTCATCTAATTCAAGGGATGGTGTGCACATTATGATGTAGCCCATGTAAAGACCACTTCGTTAAAACGTAATCAACAACACAAGAAAAGTGCCCTGTGCATGCCTTCAGTGCTTAGCATCAATCCGGGGGGCGTTAAGTTGCATTTTTAATGACTGTGTAATGTGTCTACACAACCTGGGGACAGAACATGTAGTCTTCCTTATATGGGCGAATATTTAACTAAACAGCCAAAAGTGGTTGATAAATGAAGATCCACAATTTTAGTATCATTGTTCCCTGATATTACAAAATTACAAATCATGCAATAGAGACAGCGGGTATAAATTGTACACCCTACCTGCAAGGACAAGTATATATACTGTACAATTTACATTATCTATCGGTATATATGAACAAATGTGTTATCTTAGGTGACAAGTAAATCCACACACCTTCAGTCATTTACATATAATTACCAGCATACATAATATATATATACACTCCTGTACCAGAATTCAAGTACAGGTATGTAAATCTGTGCTCCCATTTTCACTTTTATATACCGTTATATACGTACTTGATACCATAAACCTATGCCGGCTTATTCAGAGATCTCACATTTACAATTCTCATATATTGTTATCCTCCTAGTCTAATCTCACATTTACAATTCTCATATATTGTTATCCTCCTAGTCTAAAGTTTTAATCAGTTTCAATTTCTGTATATATGTACAGCTATTTGTCTGTGTGTGTTTATAAATTACTTACTCATGGTTTGTACAGATTTTTCATACCATAATTCAAGCATTTTTCAAGCTTTTTTCAGCACATTTCTCAATTTTCCAGGTCATTTTTTTTGTCCAAACTTGTACAGAATTGAGGTAATTTTTGTCTTTAATATGATAAAAATTAAAAATTTGTGTCAAGTAAAGAGCTCAGAAGACTGTGCTGGTAATAAAAAAAACAAAAATCAAAATCTGGATATTATCGAAAATTTAAATTAATAATGCTGATAAATAACACTTTCTTATAATTTTCTTGTGATGAATTACTCATTTCTGAGGAAAAGCATGTTTATAGCAAGTATTAAAGTATGAATTTAAGCACTGTTCAAGCACTCGTGAGCAAATTCAAGCACTTTTCCAGCTCTGACCACAAGTTTCAGTACTTTTCACCACCTGTACAAACTAGGTTACGCATACTGAATTAGCTATCAGGATGAATTACAGCTGTCCTGGAATTTTTTTTTTTTCGCTTTGCATTTTTTATTCCTCAATTTTCAACAAAGTAACATCTCAGTTTTCAACAACTCAAGATGTAACATCATAAACAGACAGTAAATCTTTAGTTACTAGATCTCTACTAAGTGTTAGGATATTGAGTAAATAAACATTGCATAATTTGTACATGATAAATATTTCATGAACAGTGACCAGGGACTCTAGTTACAAGTTTCGAAATGCTCTTCATATCATGATCAGTAACCAATCAGAAACACTTTAATACTTAACTTAAATAACTTACCACTTTAACGTCTCCACTGACAAAAAGCACGTTGAATACTGACATAAGGTTGAACAAAGCGAAGACATGAAGCCATCTTGGCCTTTTCTGACAGGGAATTTCAGTCAAGGGAGACATACCTGTAACAAATTATCAAAATCTAGTTTACTAACACCATCAGACATATACAGTACATCATATTTATCCTGTTATAAACCAACAGGACAAAACTAATAAACCCTTTTTTTGAAGTAAATGATTTTTGCTCAATTAGGCAATTTGAACAGCAGAATGAAATGGATTGTATATGATATACTAGGGAAGCAATCCGGAGCTGAATAAATGCTTTTGGATTAAAAACTTCACTTCTATACAGTCAAACTCTGAAAACTTGAAGACCCTGTGTTACTCAAAGTTAAATTCAGTTCAGACAATGAAAATTCTATACAAAATATTCTTGGCGATCCTTGTCTTAAAAGATTTGTATGACCCCATGCCAATGACTGGGAGATATGAGGTTTGACAGTAATTATAATCACCACATACAACACTTTTTTGTTCTATATATATACATGTAAATCAAATACATTTTTTCTGCTGTTTATGGTAAGTTGATCAAATGATTTCCAACATGCTGATCATTCGTTGACAGACTATTTACATGTCTATATAAACATATTGGTAGCTGCAAGTCCTATGATAAAATTGCCTAGAAACTGAAGAACTTTTGTCAGTACATAGTGCACTGACCAAATTTAAAAAGAAATTTGAAGTAACAAGGTATAGCTATTGTAGGCTGAACAATAATCATCCAGGTGACTTTGACATCTGACATTTGACCTTTTGATCTGAAATGAAAGTGTGTGCAGTTTGAGTGTGATTGATCCAATTGAGCTTTATCATTGTCTGGAAACAAGGAAGCAGTGTGATAAATTTCAGTTTGATCCACTTAAACTTGTGTTAACATGCAGAAATGGTGTTTACTGATGGACATAATGATGGATGTACCACAGTACAGTATTAAAATATCATCTTCCCACCTTTAAGCGAGGGATAAATTCCCCATAATACATGCATGTATATATTCATACAAATCGGAAACTCCTCCAAAAGTTGAGACAGTCTTGATTTTGTGAGACTTCTTGGTATTTAATGATTGTGTTCTATATAAAACACATTAAAATTTCAGATTTTGGTGTTTTATTGAAAACCTCTTTATTTTAACAGTTTTCAATGAAATACATCAAAATCACTGTATTTAATACTTTATATATGAAAGCTTACAAAACCGAGACTGTCAACTTTCCGAGGGAGAAATTCCTAGTCCTAATAATGATTTTTAACATTTATTGAGAATATTATCAGATTTCTACATTTTTGTTACTTGTCCAACTTCAGGACTCAAAGAGTTCCCAATGTTACCTTATAAAGGCTGAGCATTCAGATAGGGTAGAGCTTGCTCCCATTCTTACTATCAAATATTGGTATGACATTCTGTCATTCTTTTTCTTATGTAATGTCAAAACATCTTTATGCAACTTTCAGTCACTTGGCGGGTGTTTTTCCTTTTCAAAAATTTCTTTTTTAATCTTTTTGTTTAAACTGCTGGCAAGCTTGTATCTATTCATCTGTAACTTACTCAACGACTGCAGGTTTTAGTCATCAATGTCTGATGCTGTATCTGCAGCCTAAATTTTGCATGATGGTGACATGCTAATTTTACAATAGGCCTTGTAATGTCAAAGTCTTTTGAAACCCTCTGTTGATAATTTTAAGAACCAAGTAAACTGAGAACCGATCGCACGTCTCTGCTGTTGACAAATTGCAATTTCCTATGTGTTCACTGTGATAGTCAGCTGGTAACTAACCTATAGAGAAATAGACTTTTAAATCGACGCAAGTCATGTGTTTCCCCACTCTAAGAGTGTGAGGCTGTGACTACTTTTACTCCTTTCTATCAGTGCCATGCATGACTGAGTCTGTTTTCATAATCATATCCGGATATGATTTCTGATTTTACGGTACGGGTATCATATTGTCATATGCCAAACCACATGGGCCCATATTCTTTGCGTCTATCAAACGCAACAGTTTAGTTGACGTTTTAAGAAAATATCTGTCTCTCTTGTGTCCGAATAAAACAAACCATCGAGCATGTTTCCTCACGAGAGGCGAGTGACAGTAAACGTAAACAAACATCTTCGGTTGACGGAAACGAAAACAACATTTAGGTTTATATATTCAGCCATTTGGTCACTTCTGGGTACGTAATTGACAATAACAGGTAGCTACTTTACAAAATATTACAATGGAATACCTACCTTCACGTACTTCTACATCTGTTAAGTGACATGAAAAACAATATTATATTGTAAATAATGGACTCATTTGAGATCCAGTCCGACTGAAAAATGGCGTCTGTTCATGTGACCTTCCGGGAAAGCACGGAAGTTGACGAATGCAGTTCTAGGTATCACACTAGTATCTGACCGCAGAGACTAGAGAAAGATGAATGCATACTTTGTGGGGACATTTACCATGTAAAAGCTCTAAAAAACAAAAAGTTAAAGTGACAAACAACAAAGAAAACAACAGTAACAACAACAATCACATATGTTTAGGGAAACTTAGGAATATATGTCTCTGCTGTAAGGAGGCCATTAGCATGGTCAGCGCGGTCAGAGACGTATATACCCTGATATACAAGTCTCTGGTGCGGTCTATGCTAAATGCGAAATTCCGCTATAAAGTTCATGTAAGGATAATTTAATTACTTACTTATAGTTACTTATAGTTGGGTCATTCCAGAAAATTAGACCAAGTTGACATGATCGTTCGTGAAAAATATCACGACTCATTTTTTGTTTTCCAGTACAGGAATTATGATTCCTCTTCACCGGACTCAATGGCAGTTATAATATTATTTCTGTCACTTCTTATCCTAATGTTTGTAACTGTAGCCCTGTAGTTGTAGTATACATCTTGGTCTTTCCATAGTCTGTCTAGCCTATTCTTAAATGGGTTGGTGTTTGGAGAACTTGTTACTTCGGGCAGGTTATTCCACACTTTTCATACTCTGTGAGAGAAGAAGTTCCTTCTGAGACTTGTTTTGGCTCTTTGTGGATATATCTTTTTTGAGTTTGTCCTAGAACTAGGCAAAGCTGTCCCAAGGCGTAAGGATATTATTGGTGTCTTGATCATATATGCCACTCAGTATTTTGTAAGTTTCAATCATATCACCTCTAATCCTGCGGAATGAGAGGGTTTTGGCAAGTGGAGTTCCTTTAATCGCTCCTCATAAGTTAGGTTCTTCAATCCTGGTACTTGTTTAGTTGCCCTCCTCTGCACTCTCTCAATTCTCTCGATGTCCTTTATTTTTGCTGGTGACCACACTGAACTGGCAAAGTCTAGATGAGCTCTAACTAATGATTTATATATAGGTATAAATGATTTTCTGTCCATAAAGTTGAAAGTTCTTCTAATTATGGCGAACATATAATTAGCTTTGTTCACTTTCTCAATTATATGGTCCTCGAATGTGAGATCAGAGTCCACTGTTATACCAATATCCTTTTCACTAGCTGTTTTGGTTGGTTCTGTGTTGTTTAGGTTCAGGTATTTTTAAATACTTCTTATTCTGTCAGAAGCAGTCATTCTTCAAGGCTCAATTCTTGGCCAATTTAAAAAAAAAATTATCTGTATATCTGCCTCTCGCCTATTTGCAGATAATATTTCACTGTTAAAGTCATCATCTTCTTGTCTTGAAATTGAAGAAACTTTGAATTGTGATCTAGATAAGTTAAATACATTATATAAAACATGGTTGGTTACTTTTAATCCTGATAAGACAGATGTATTTTTCATCATTAATTCTGTGATCATTGATGAAGATTTAGATTTAATGTCTGGTGGGAAAATCCAAAACTTTACCGATCATCATAAATACCTGGATGTGCACGATATGAAAAGTTAAAGAATGGCACAAAGAGAAGCTGACCGTATTATCTCGGGCGACATTCAATCATATGCCCGTATTAGTGATTTATATCATAAAACAGACTTACAATCTTTTTCTAAACGTATAAACGTAGAAACTCCAACTGTAATAAAAGATGCACAGCAAATTACTTCCTAGCTTCCTAAATCATCTACTGCGACCAACTTCGCTAGCCAAGGGAGTTCAATACGTTACTCACCCTTGGCTAGAGTTGCGACTGGTACCTACTATTGGTTAAAACAGTCGCTATCTTCTAGAAACAACAATAACTACAGGATTCCTCAAGTTAGACTCCTTCTTCATAATTTTAATACTTTGAATGATGCAGTGCGTTCACTACCTCCATTAGATTTGTCCTTGTTAAAATCAGATATAAGATTTTCAAACGTTGATTAAATCCAGAAACACATTTTGACAGTAATACATGTGTATTGATGTAGAAATATGCATGTTTCCATTGTATTAATAGTCTTCCTTTATCGGGAGAAGGCGTAGATAAGTCGCTATAACTTGTGCCTAATCTTTTGTTATAAGTTTGACAATAAACTATTTATTATAATAGTATATATTATCATTATAAAACGGCATAGCGTTAACGTTCTCTTGACGTTTCATGGTTCCTCCGCAACTAAAACGGGATTGACGAACAAGGAAAAAAATCATTTAAAACCCCGAATAATATACATATAAATATAACAATTATCCAGTTTACGGGAGATAAAGGTTGCTGTAGGAAGTAATAATGATGTAATGATGTAATTGAAAGATAGTGAACCAATCTGTCGTCTGTGAACATTCCAGCAATGTACCACACGGTTTAGTAACCTGCATCACATGCTATACTATAAGTCTCTGTAAACTTATTTTACTCACAGGGGCTTGAACAGTTCATGGGAGCTAGAATGAAAAAATAGGCTATGGTCTGATCCCTGTGTCAAGCTGTCGTGATACTGTCATAAATACCACCCGACCAATTACTGTCTGGAATGTCTGTTTCGTTTATTTCATAAATAAACCACACATCATTGATGTACACATCGACGTTGGCCTAATGGATGTAACTACATGGAATAATTGGACTTGTTACCGTACTTTATACATATATTCTGAATTAATTTCTGGGATACAAGTCCCTAGCAATTACAGCTATTGTTCTGCAAATTAAACAGGCGCTATGATAAATATCTCGTGATACCATTAGTATTTGGGGAAATTTCAGGATGTAAAAACATCAGAAGAGTTATGCCGGATAACTTCGTCTGTAGAGCATTCCTGACATTCAGTCAAATGGAGTTTTAAAAGTTTAAATTAACAGTTGTTACGGATGGAGAGAGTTTATTGAGATCATAGCTTAATCTGTTTTAGTATTATAGACACACGTGTACTAAATTCAATTACCGTATTACCAGAGACGTACATACCTGATATACAAGTCTCTGGTATTACTAAGCACATGTACGGTACACATACCTGGTGTAAGTGTAGCCAAGTCCACCTCACTACACTTATCATTATAAAATAGTCAAAAAGGTCTGCACGTAATTCTGACAAAAAGGACAGGAGATGATCAGGTCTGATAACGATGACTTTAAATCGAATCTCTGAGACTTATGAAACGTGTCTGTTATAAGTTTTTATCTTTGCGAACAGAAATTAAAACTTTGAGGTGTGTTTCACCAATGACATACGTTTGATCACATAACTCAAAAAAGGGTTTTGACAGAACTTAATAAAATCAAACGGGGACAGCCATTTGGTTGTGCCATTAATCCATTTTAAGGCGTAACGTCATTGTCCATTATGACGTCACAATGCATGTATCTGCTTAATCAATTCTCTTCCACTCTTAATAGTTCCAAATTACGGATGGATAGTGGCGATAAACATAGATCTACCTTTTGAACCTTTTTGGTTGAAGAGACTTACGGGGTTATGCATATAATAATCTAATAAGCTGAATCTTAAAATTGCATCTTATTTTACATTATCAGAGACCCGGCAGAACCTTTTTCGAACATTTCTTAGAATCGTTGTGCGTTTTCAAACTTCATATGGAAACTGGAAATTCTTGCAATCCTTCAAAAACTAGTTTCAGTACTGTAATATTTTTAACGTGCTATTTAAAAGAGAATTGTCACATAGAATCAGAGACCTATATACTACAAAAACTCTTAAAACATAATCAGAATAGATGGTTACATGCAGGGACATACTTAATCTAGTATACAACGCCCCTGCTACATGTATTTATAATAACGTTTTGACACAAAATGTAGAACAACCATGTTCGACTTGTGTAAGTCTAGAATCCTCATGTGTGGTGTACAAGCTGTTGACCAGTGCATATATTGTGTATTTGTAATCAAATGAGTATTTTGCAATTTGTAACTGATGAAAATTTCGTAACTTTATATATATACGCATACATACATTGGTTATTGCGAAACACAACTCAAGCGTGGTACTACGTCATGGTTGTCACGTGATCAAGTATCAAAAAGGTCGAGTGATGACGACATCCGGGCAATTTATCGCTTCTCTCCGACCAAGATGGCGTCTTCAGCAAGTACAGGTGTAACAGCGGCTTCTGTCGGCCCACAGAATCAGACAGCTGGACAGAAATTTAGAGATTTTGGCACATTTTTGTATAACAGTGATGAGGGTACCGTTTTAGGAAGAACAGGCAAAAGTTGGGGTAAGTTAAAAGAGTATTGGCAATGCATTCACAGATAAACTCCTGGCTTCATGATTTTGCATGTGTTGTATTTGCAATAGCAGAATTTTTCCGGGGTTTATCCATATAATTTTATAAATCATTATGTCAAAGGTATAGATGATCGTATATGATGCTATATTTTAAAGTCGCTGTTCAATTTTTTTATCTTTCCTTATATTTAGCGTTCATTTTAGATTTGTCAGTGGATGACCTCTGCAAGTTCGTCCTATCCGTGAGCCGGGCGGGGTTCCCATGGGTGAATTGAACTGTAGCGTTACTTGATACTTAGATAAATAGATCAAACAATGAAATACATTTGTGACTCGTCTGAAACAATAGCCACATCATTTTGAAGTCTCAATTTTTATTTCTGATGTTTAAAATTACTTTTGAACGGGGTGATGTATATTATATCGGCGGTGTCATTGGAACCTCTTGTTTTGCTAGGTGACTTGTGGCCTCCGGCAAGGTTCATCTCAAGCTTACCTGTCCTGCCATATAACAATGTCATAGATGTACACAAGTGGGATCGTTCGGCAGTCCACTTGACACCTGAATATTTATAGACTAAGAGTCACCTTGAAAGGATAAAATCTTATTGTTTTACATGAAATTAATGCACTCCACGTGGTCATAACCTGTTAACGTTGTCTTTGCAAAGCGAATGACATCTACAATTTTGCTTCAATGATGTTGTTTAGTGATATTATTTTATAAAAAAAAACTTTTATATGAAAATAAATTTTACATAATAAATGCCTTCTGAATTCAGCTCTTAAGATAATCAGATTTGAAGTGTTGGTTATAAAATAATGTTCCTTTTTATTGAAATAGCTAGTTTATATTTTAAGACAACTATTTTATATTTGTTTGATAATATTATAGTTGGAATTTAAAAGATAAAAAAAAATCATGCAGGTAGCACAATGTGAGATAGGCATGGGTCAAGACAGCACACAAAATACTTATCTTTGCAGATTTCCTTTTTGATATTTTTTTTCCATAAAGTAAAATTATGCTTAATTGGTTGGTTAAATGGATATCTAAGCGTTTTGAGATGATTGTAATTTGTGATGGATACATCTTTACATGCATAATTTCCCCTTTCATACAATTTTTATACTGAAGTCTTGATATATGTAATGAAATTGATTACTGAAATAGAAGGCATCGTAATGTGATCAATCATCCAGGTCCTTGGAATCTCTAACAGTGCTAAACCCCAGGCAATTATTGTGATAAATGTCAGCCAAGTCCAGGTTCCCATTGTTGAGATTTCTATGGTTTTGTAATGTTGCATAATCGTCTATGTTGTCACTTGTTATTCTCTGTTCCCCCAGGCTGTAACTGGCCCTGTTGTATTTGTCCAAGTCGACTTTTTAGAGACTCTGGCTTTCTACATACATTATTCATTGTTGTCGTTAGTACTTATTTACAAGTGGTAGTGGGGTGTGAATGGGAAGTCTCATTAAACAACAGTATTTTTTCAGACTGAAATAATGCAATTGTAGTTAAAAGTAACAGCCCCATTCCTGATTCAAAATGGACTTTTTAGTCCTAGAATACTCTAAATTTTAACCATTTACAAAAAAGCATCAAAAGGTCTTTCCTGAAATCAGCAGGTGATTTTGTCATAGAGTAACTATTGAGTAGTCAATTGTAGGGATTATTTCATATAAAGCAACATCAGTTTTTGGGTGATAGTTTGTTCATTATGAATTTTAACTTTCTGGTCAATTTAGCTGTTGAACATTATAAGTAATAAAACATTATTGATTATTTTGTTAGTGGTGGGTTAAGTAGAGCAACATGTTATAATGAAGCACATGATTTCTGTTTGTCTATGTTTATGGCCACAGTTGGGAGAAATTTGTGTCATTTTGGACAGTGCCTTTTAAAACATTATCCAGATTCCCAAGAAAAATTGTATCCTGTCATTCACTGTTGCCTTCCCTTGAGTATTTCTTTTGCTACTGTTTTAGATTGTTCAACATTTCTTTGAAGAAGACAAAAATACTTGAGAGTGGACGATCTGACTCTTTTGAAAATCAAAATTATGATAGACTACATGTTGGGAAAGTTCCATTTTACAAAAGTGAATAAAATTGCAAAGTTATTGCTCTTTGCCTTACAAGCTAAATCTAAGTAAGACAAACGGATAAATCCCGAGTCCTGTACTCCTAGAATTTTGATATTATCTCGCAGAATTTCTGGAAATTTAACATTGTGGGCCTCATTAATTCTTATTTCTATAATACAGTTGAAAAGGACTCGTTAATTTACATTGTAGATTGATCTCTGGACAAAGCAATTTGCTATTTCTTCGCATACTTAGTGAAAATATGACAAGCTTTTTTCACTACATTGGAATGGCATTTTTGTCACATGAAGTAAAGTGAATTGATCGAAAATTGTCAAGTGAAAACTGCAATTCTGTGAGTTTGTCTTAAATATGCCCAGAGTATAAACCCCAGTGCTCCAGATAACTTTTGAAGAGGTTGGGTTTTTACCCATACCTTATGAAAATGGTGGGGGTTTTTCACTCGTATTTTAAGAAAGTGGAGTGTACGTACCTTATTCTTCAAAAATATATCTTTTTCTTCTCACAATTTCCTATACATTTGCTACTGCTATGGACGGTTAGTTTAGAGTTCATGTTACAATTCATAGATCTAGGATATATAACAAGTCCACAAGGATTAATATTTTTGTTGCCCTTTATTTAATTCGAACGTTTTTAGCAATAGCAGAAATGTTATCTTTAAAATTTTGTCATATCTTTGCGCTTTACAATAACACGCTTAAGTTATCTGGCAAGCGTCACAGTGATATGAATTATATTCTGCTGAAAATTGGATTCCAAGTCTGACGCAGGTATCCAGATTTTGCTTGTGTTATACACGCAAGTATGAGTATTTTGCTTGCGTTATTTACGAAGAATTATGCAAAAATATGCATTCACGCAGGCTATCATGAGCACGGAGCCCTGTTAACTATATAGATCAATGGAACTATAGATAATGAGGTGAAATATGTGAATGTCAAATATGATAATGAATAGATTGAATATTCATTGATACATGATGGTTGTGGATATTTCTCAGTCATGTATATCGTGGGGGAACTTATGGTGTTAAAGTATTGGATAGGGATTATCATTATGTCACAAAATTTTAAAAGTTTCCATCAGTTTGTACAGTTTGAACTCTACTAATTTGGTTTTTGTTTTAATGTGGTATTTATTATTTATTTTTGCAGCTCACATCACCATTTTCTACGTCATCTACTATGCATGTCTGTCTGGGTTCTTTGCTGCCTTGATTGCTGTGTTCTATCAGACACTTGATTGGAACTTCCCCAAACTTGCTGGTCCTGATAGTTTGCTGAGACAGAACCCAGGTATTTAAGATTTCTGCTTTTTACTGTACACATGTATTTATACAATCATTTAACCTGAATACATTCTATATTCTGTAATATTAAAAATTAATACGGAAACGCCTATTGAATAACAAATTCAAAAACTTGTTTGAATAATTTCAAAGAAAAATATATCAACATAAAAACAACTATAAAATTCATTTGCAATAATATATTTCTAGAGTTTTAATTCCATCAGGAATCAGCA
Source organism: Pecten maximus (assembly GCF_902652985.1). Lineage (NCBI taxonomy): Eukaryota > Metazoa > Mollusca > Bivalvia > Pectinida > Pectinidae > Pecten > Pecten maximus. Next base: position 17,274,123 of record NC_047028.1, read on the forward strand.
TATCAATCTGACCAAGGCCATGTCTTACATTTGGAAAAAACAAAAATGATCATTATCTACAGAGAAAAAATTGCAATAGACTAGTCAGAGATGGAATAGATGCTGAAATTAATGAAGGGAAAACTATATGACATTTATTTAAAACATTAGGTAGAAATCCAGATGATTTGATTTGATACACTCTGATATATATACAATGGTTTCTTTTCACATTTATTTCATATTTAAAGTACTGCTGAATACATAAGATATTAATCAGGCATTAGGTAAAATGATCTTATTACATTGTGTATCAACTTCATTGTGTATATATTGTTATGGTATGGTTGCTTCCAGGTATGGGATTCCGTCCAATTCCTAATGTACAAACAACTCTAGTGCGATTTGTGAAAGGCGATCCCACCTCTTACAGCCCATACACTGACCACATGGAGGCCTATCTCTCTTGTAAGCATTCAATCATCATGTCCTATTTTCATGTTATTTATTGAAATGAAAAAGTTTGAATTATCGTCCTTTTCTGTGCTGATCAGTTCACATTCAATTTAGGAAATGATAAAAACAAGGGTCATTTTGTGATGACCTTGTCTCTATTGAAAAGATAATTACTAAAAGTTCAACCTTTAATACAAAGAACCAATTAGCATGGGGAAATAGTGAGTGTCAAGATCCCTCTTGGACCTTGTTGTGATTAAATTAAATTTCACATTATTCTTTTTGTTTGCAAAGTTAATTTACATCTTAAGTGTGCATGCATTCTGTATTAATGTCTCTTAAGAATTTTGATCACTTACCTAATTTTACCTTTTTGCATATTTTTGTGAGAGTATATCTGGTGTAATTTCAGTATCAAATTAAAACTATGAATGGATCATGAGAATGATTGTCTCTTTAATGTTTTCAGACTATGAAAATGAGAACCAGGTTACTGATACCGGAGTGATTGTGGATTGTGATGCCATCAGTGGTCGTCGTCCTGAGTCTGAATGGGACAAAGCCTGCCGATTTGATCTCACCCAGAACCTTGGAGCCGACTGTGTCAAACAGCAGGCCTTTGGGTTTGATGACGGACTGCCTTGTATTCTTGTCAAACTAAACAGGGTAGGTATTGATAAAGAAATGGAATGTTGGAATTGAACCTTAATTAAGGATAATGCTATCCTAAATATATGGAGATTGGAACCCTTCAAAGATTGGGAAGTTTAAAATTATGAGAATTTCTGACCACTTATTTGTAGATCATGTTTAATCTCATGAAAACATCCTTAGGTTTTAACATTGGAATTCATGAGAAAGGGCAGTGGGTAGTTGTAGATTGAATAAAAAAATGAAATTTTTTATGTTTCTTCTGCATAAAAGAAAACAACAAAACAAGGGAATAAGAAAATATGGTCAAGGTGTGTTGAAAGGGGCTGTGTATTGTCACACTAGTTGCCCATTTAGTTAGTATTTGAATATTGTCCTTCAAATACTTCTTTAATGCTGTACCTCAAACTTTGGAACAATGCTGTCACAGTCAGGGTAAATGTTCTACAGGTATTGATCAGTTTCCTGATTTTCTTTCAGATCTTTGATTGGATGCCCCAGATGTTCACTAATGGAAGTGTTCCATCAACGATCCAGGACATGTACCAGAACTACTACGTCACTGTCAAGTGCACAGGAGAGGTAAGTTACTGAACTTGTTCTGGCTTCTCTCAATGTTTGGCAATTCTTATCACTAATCATCAGTCCATCTGTCCATCCATAAGTAGTCCTTGTTATCGCTAATTTTGAAAAGTATAGGATGGATCTTTCACATGTAGACTCCCCTTGGTTGTAGTTGTGCCCGTTCAGTTTTGAGTCTTATCAGGAAAATAAAATGGGTAATAGTCAGCCATATTGGATTTTGGCAATTTAAGTTTGTTATTATTGTTTCTTGAAGTCCTTTGGAGGGGAGGGGAGATTTTTTCTGAGATTTGATATGTATGTTCCGTAGTTGTGCCCAGTCCATCTTCGAGACTGATAAGAAAAGCAAAATGGCAGGCAGACAGCAAACTTGGATATTAGTCGAATTTTTGTTATTGCTGTTTATCGATTGATCATGCCCATGTAGGTTCCTCTTTGTTTCCAAATAGTTTAGAGAAAGAGAGGAAGTAGAGAAAGGATCAATTTTACACAGATTATTCAGCTGTTGGATGCCATGATTTCTTAGTTATTCTTAAAACTTTAAATTTCCTGTTTATGCACAAGTAATAGGATGGCTTAGAACAATCTGGTCATATCAAAGTAAAACAGTGCAAGAAATGTCCACAGATTCAACTTAAATGCTTCTTTCTGTTGGCATGGTTGTGTAAATAACCCAAACGTGAACACTGGTTTTAAGTTGAAATGAGATTGCAGAAAAATGTGTCTTCTACTTTAATATTGAATCTAATTGTGTTGCCGCAACATTATAAAGAATAACTTACATTTTGATGTAACAACACAGAAAATGTGAGAAATATAACTAAAAGATTAACTTGAGGAAGCTGCTGTTCCTAATCCAAGATAGTAAAATCTTCCAAGGTTGAATTTTCATCTTCTCTCTACAGAACCCTTCTGACCAGGACAATATTGGACCCATTACCTACTACCCAGCCGGAGGATTCCACTACAAGTACTTCCCATTCCGTAACCAGCAGGGATACAGGTCACCCCTTGTCTTCGTCAGATTTGAAAGGCCAACACCTGGAGTTCTCATCATGGTTGAATGCCGAGCATACGCTGCCAACATCCAGTTTGACCGTTTAGAAAAGGCCGGCAGTGTCCATTTTGAGCTGCTGGTTGATTAACCTTGCATTTGTGTTTAGTTCTTTTATGAAATTCTGATTTTTAGGGGGTTGTAAGGCAGAAAACAGAACATTTTAATAAAAAAAAACTTTTAGGTATATAGGGAGTGGGTTAGAGTTTGGGTCATAAATTTTAAATTGTACTTACAATTGGAATGAAACAAAATTTCTTTTGGAGAAAAAAGTGTTTGACAGCAAATAATACAAAAAAACAACAACAACAAAAAAGACTTTACCTGGTACTTTACAAAAATCTGCAATTGTCTTGACAGAAATCTGTCTGTCTGCTCTAGCCCAAGAGAATTAGTGATTTCCATAGAAATAATTTTTCATCTACAAAGGCATTTGAAGTCCAAGTAGGTTAACAATCAGGTGCCTGACATTCTGTAACAGTTCTTAGGATCAAGATCTGAAGTTTGGTTAGCCTTTTCTTGCAAATTTGAGTGAAATGGTTTATAGAAAGTGCATTTGATTTTTTTATTGACTTTTTTTTCTGTTTGTAAAAGCATTTTGTCGTTCATTTGTCAGCTTTCCAAAGATTTTCTTGTTTACCATACTTTTCCTCATTTTTCTGTATCTAGCATTTCATATGTAGTTGTTTTTAGCAGTATTTTTTAAAAAATAAGAAAGGAAGAATGTGGATTTATTCGTGACTGATCAAGATAAACAAATAGGAAAAAAAATACAAAAAAAATACAAAAAAAAATGTATCCAGTCATTGAGTAATACTCAGGGGTGACTTCGGAAAAATATGTCATTTCATCAGGATGAAATGGAAGGTGCAATATGTGGTAAAACATATGCTTACAATGTTAAACAGGGGGGTTTCATGATCATATACAAGATCTATCACAAATCAAAGCTCAAAATCGACTCCTTCGTTTAAAGCAGATTTTCGTTCACAGAAGTTGTTTTGTTATAAAGATCACTTATGCAATTTCAAGTGGGAAGTCACTTTGTTTTGTTTTGTACATTCCTTTTAAAACAAATGTTTTTTTAAACAATTATATCTATCCAGATTTATGTACAAAACTAGTGTGTAGTATGTTGATGTTGCCATTTGTGAAAATGAAGTGTCCAGATGTTTTTGTATAGGATGAAACGACGTTTTTAAATCTTAAGATATTGTTGTTATAGATACAGTGTATTGTTGCTTTGTGTGTAGTGTATATGAAAATTTATTACAAGATGTTTTTACCAATACACAGTAAGGCTACCCTGTTCTGAAGTTATTGATTTTCAAAAGACCATCTTTGTTTGCTTTGGAGCCCTCTAGACGCAAGTTTAATTTTGAAACTTACTTGAAAGGTTTTTTTTAACTCTGTATGATGTTCATTTTGTCATTTCTAGAGAGAGAAAAGTGCCATCTTTAAATGACCAATCTATTTGTAATACCTACGAAATAATTAACGAAAAATTGTAGGCATGCTGATGTTGAATACTGTGCAGCTTTCGCGTATATATAGTGATACAAGCATGATTGTGATGCAGAGAAGAAATCATAATGAATGATGAAGATAAGATGTTGTTTTTAACATGATAATTCAAAGGTGACTTTTTGTGTAAATATGTGAATGCATGACGGTATGTGAATGCATTACTATTAGGATGTAGGTAACTTACTGGACTTATCTCAATTATTCTACTTGTACCAAATGCTTATTATTGTAAATTCAGCATAATTATACATAGCAATACTGCACGGATGTAAGCGGGTAAAACTGGAACCAAAACAAAAACATTGTCGTCTCATCTTGTGTGGCATATGTTCTCTTCATCAATGATGAACTCCATATTTGAATGTAAATTTATAATTTACGTCCGGAAGCATCTTGCGATGGCAAAACAGTTCTGTGTTGCTTCCAGTTTAAATATAAAAATGTTTCTCACTGTTTGGAATGTTAGGAATGTGTTGTAGATCAATGTGGACATCCAGTGTTTACTATGCCACGCAAGCTTTGGGTTATATATCGTGAACCGTCAGTGGGAACATTTTTTATTGACATCTCTTACACCCAACCACATTTCCATTGTTTATACATATCATATATCATTATTACATCACTAAATCTGTTAACATGTAAAGGTTAATACTCTGAAAACCTAAATTCTGGTGTATTTATGAAAATGGTTGTGGAAGAAGTAGTGAATTGTATTAAAACAATTAACAGAATTTAACCTTGATAGTGTCAACATACAACTTTATTAATAAAATGAAAAAAAGGAATGAAAATGAAAAACTTCAAATTGAAAACTGGATGTTATAAACAAAAGCACAGTGGTGAAAACCTTTTTTAATAGAACTCGTAGTATTGTTTCCCAACACACGCACCAGTTTTCAACCCGTTGAATAGCTGGCATTTCTACTTTTATTCAAGATGTAGCACTGAAGAAGTTCATAGAAATAAACTTTGGTACATGACAATTGATTTTGTTTTTATTATTATATTTATATAAGGTATTAACTGTCTTGATGTTTACAAATGTGCAAGTACTGTTCCTATAAGTATGCTTGAAAAGGTGAAGTTTTGATTTAGTGAAGGCTCTTGTTGCTGTTGACGTATTGAGAACGGGATATACACTGGAGGCCACGAAGACAATCCCGACCAGAATGTAAAATCGACTGGTATCGACCACTCCAGATTTTGTTTTACTGAATTTGATTTCGGGTAGATCGCTTTTAGTCAACATTGGTAGTATCTAGGAAATAATTGTAATGCAAGGGAGATAATTGTTCCATGTCATATTCCTCCATGGGGTAATAATCCCAGCATACCTAAAACTGGAACAATGACCTAATAGTTTCCCCCTTTCTCTCACTTATATTCACACTTCTTTCACTTACATTTTTACGATTAGAACAATGATATTAGAGAAATATAACTAGTGTGTCCTATATGAGCTTCGTACTGACATCCATGTGTTTTCATGAATCCTATCTCCTGACAAACGAAACCCAAGTATTTCGCGATTGACATTAGTAACAGACCACATTGATTTCTCTTTTTTTCGTTGTTATAGTTATTCTTGTATTAAGTTTTACTTCTTTTCTTTTATCATAAGGACTAGTTATACTAATTGTACACAATTGATCTGGACGTAAAATCCCCAAAACAACAATAGCAGATGGTTTGCTAAGCACGTAAGTTAATATATATATATTTCCATTTATTACACACAAGTTGAATAATGTAAATACCAAGAGGACTGGAAAACAAGCTTAATGCTATTAATCTCCTCTTACAGGTCATGACGTTTACAGGGACATACAAACGTAATTGATGAGATGGACAAATCATAAGTAAACTTGATACCTATAAAATGATTTGACAATGGGTGTTTATATCCTTACCTAGTTGTGTATAGAAAATCTATCTTAGGTATGCAATAGTCATTAAAATCTTGATGATATAAGTTGTGAGCGGAACTAAATTGCAATCTCCCTATCATTTAAACTGACCAGCCCATAAGAGAACATCTGCGTAACCTTGTCCATACTGGATAAATACTTCGGTCTGTTGTGAGTATAGTCAATACTAATTTACATGTTAGAGTGAGCTGCATTGGAGTCCGGGTCTAGCATGAAGTATTTGACCGTTACGATTACCCATATTAAAATAGCTTGGAACATGTTTGATATTGTCCTTACTGACTTATTTTACCTACATATAAATGTATTTGATTGTAGTTTATTCAGAGCTCATTTGAAGAAAGTAAAAACAATTACATTTAATTACTAGTATATAATTGTGTTTGTGCAGATCGATATAGGTCGGATGTTCTTGTATTGTAAGTGCTATAGAGATGATTAATAGGCGACACTTTGTTGACCATTTTATGATATTGTATTGTTTTTTTTAACGACGTTCTCGTTGGCTAGTTTCCCCCTTTTTAGTGTTTCTATATATATATATATAGAGAGAGAGAGAGAGAGAGAGAGAGAGAGAGTTACATATCTATATATATCCATCCAAGCAATTTAACACAAAGCGCTTTCCAAAGCTTGCTGCTGGTACTAATGTTCATCACTTCCCATGCCAATGTTTCTTTCTCCTTTCACTCCTTACTTCCTTGAATATCCGTTTCTCTTTTGTTGTCGGCAACGGAAAAGAATAAGTATAATCAAGTGATACTATATGTAAACACACACACACACTTGTGTATACATACACAAAAACATAACATACCATATGTAAATACATACATAAAATATAAATTTTAAATGGGTGTAGGAGAGAAATCAGAATCTATTTGAGTTAGCGATGTATATCTGAGTGACTTGACAAATTCTTAAATTTTCATCATGCGATAAATCATTTCTTCCGTGTAAAAGTAACTGCAAATCTAGTGGAATATAGTCATTCAGATCACGAAACAATGATATTCTCTGGTTCACATAATCATTACAAGCAAAGAAAAAGTGATATGCATCTTCAATTGGATGTCCACATTGGCACTGACGGTAATTAATCAAATTTACTCTATATAGGTCATTGTTAAGTGTGCTGGATTTGTTTCTTAGTCTAGCATGCAATATATTTAATTTTCTATCACCGAAAAGTTCAATATACATGTGTATACTAATTTGGTACCCCCTGTAACAATACTCGCTGTAAATGATATATACATTTGTTGTACAGAATGTCTATCAAGTTTTAATTTCGGTTTTCTTGTTATCAGTAGACGTTTTCAAACTGACTGTTGTATGATTTATGTGAACATTCCGTGAGATTCGATGAAAACCAAACACCAAGATGTGTATGGCTAGACACTTCAGAAATAACAATTATTCTAATATATATCACCGTGGCCAGGTTTCAGAGGTTTGGGTTGAAATTTACTCATTTATCAATCCAAACTTGAATAGTTTTAAAATGATATACATATAAACTGCTACATAGTCACATGTGTTGATAGAGACATAATTTCGAAATACTGACCAAGATTTATTTATAGGTTGTTGATGTAGATGTTAAGGACGCGGCGTATGGAGTTTCCCTTCATAGTCGAAGGTTAGCGCCTTACCGTCATAACTAACGATAAACTCCCTCCCGTCATAATTGACATTAACTTCCTCCGGTCATAATTGACGGTAAGCGCCATCCCTACATAATTGACGGTAAGCTCCCTCCCTACATAATTGACGGTAAGCTCCATCCCTGCAAAATTGACGGTAAGCTCCCTCCCTACAAAATTGACGGTAAGCTCCATCCCTGCAAAATTGACGGTAAGCTCCCTCCCTACATAATTGACGGTAAGCTCCCTCCCTACATAATTGACGGTAAGCTCCATCCCTGCAAAATTGACGGTTAGCTCCATCCCTGCAAAATTGACGGTAAGCTCCCTCCCTACATAATTGACGGTAAGCGCCATCCCTACATAATTGACGGTAAGCTCCCTCCCTACATAATTGACGGTAAGCTCCATCCCTGCAAAATTGACGGTAAGCTCCCTCCCTACAAAATTGACGGTAAGCTCCCTCCCTACATAATTGACGGTAAGCTCCCTCCCTACATAATTGACGGTAAGCTCCATCCCTGCAAAATTGACGGTAAGCTCCCTCCCTACATAATTGACGGTAAGCGCCATCCCTACATAATTGACGGTAAGCTCCCTCCCTACATAATTGACGGTAAGCGCCATCCCTACATAATTGACGGTAAGCGCCATCCCTACATAATTGACGGTAAGCACCCTCCCTACATAATTGACGGTAAGCGCCCTCCCTACATAATTAACGGTAAGCGCCATCCTTAAACAATTGATAGTAAGCGCCCCTCCCTACATAATTGACAGTAAGCGCCCCCCCCATTATTAACGGTAAGCGCCATCCCTACATAATTAACGGTAAGCGCCATCCCTACATAATTAACGGTAAGCTCCCTCCCCACATAATTAACGGTAAGCGCCATCCTTACATAATTGACAGTTTGCTCCCTCCCTATATAATTGACAGTAAGCGCAATCCTTACATAATTGACAGTAAGCGCCCCCCCCCCCCCCCCCCCCCCCCTTATATGATTGAATTTTAATTTCATTGGTTATAAATAAATAAATAAATAAATAAATAAATAAATAAATAAATAAATAGTTATCATGGCAAAGTAACATTTATGGAAGGAGAGATTCCAAACGATTTGTATTCCACCAAAAATCCCAAGGGAACATAGATTAAAAATTTCATCATAGTGTGGAAAGGGAATTTAAGCCCACCTTTTAATAACTTGTCTAACCTCCATCAATCAATCAAATATTTTTTTTTTTATTAAAGTGTCACAAATCAGATACGTAATACATATACATAGTAAAATATGAGTTCGTGTAAAAATAACACATTCTCCATATGACACTTAAATCTGACGTCTATTCCACAGAGGAATTATGAGACACTATAAGTTAAAATAATTTAATAATAAAGCACATACATTTAAATAGAAATTGTCTCCAACATAAACTCCTGGATGATTACAGTACATCAAAAGATTGTCTAATTGGGTCATTTTGCTTTCAGTTACTTTACCCAAAACAATGAGACAATTCAATGCATGCATAAGAGTTTATGCCAAATTCATAAGATGCTTTAGACCTGAGAGATAATGTGGGATGTTAATTGTATCAGTCTTGTAACATCCGTACTGTTACTATGACTGTATATGAAATATGACAGAAAAACTTATCAATATCATAACATGTATTTAAATTTCCCAATTAATAAAATCCTGAAATCTGAATAAATAAAAGGAAGTACACCTGGCCATTACATAACTGATTCTAATGCTGATGTTCTTTAGATATACTGGTACAGTATAGATTATGTGTTGTTAGTTCAAATTTGATCTTTATTTGAAATAAAAAAAAAATCTCTGTAAGTCTATTTTTGAAATATACGTACACTGTGGATACATAATGTTGACCGATTTGGCTCAAGATTCCCTTAACATGCACGTATCACATTGCACATTAAAGACAAAGTTTTTACGCAAGCGTGTAAAATCGTGTATATCACGAGTAAACATGACGTGGCACTCCGCGTACTACTGTAAAAAGGAGATCTCAATTCTAACAGCTAAGCAAAAATTCCCTGAATGATCAAGTTACAGCACTCCAATGACCTACATTAAAAAGGATGGGGAGAAATGGTTTAGTCGGTTAAGTCATGTAGTGTATTGCAAAGCTCTGTACAGTTTTTGAAATATTGCTTGTGTAAATTCACAAAGCCCGTTTTATTTTGTAAATCAATAGTTTAAGATTCATAGGGTGTTTTTTTTCTCACACGGTTCGGTATTCAAAAGTTATTTTGGACGGAGAGAAATTCTGCTGTGACTTCAGATTAAATAAAACTAACTTCCAGCTTAGGCGCCGAAGTCTCCTAATTTAGTTACGTAGTCAACCACGTTATTTGATATTTTGAATATCAAAAAGGTCAATAATGATTTCTGGATTAAATGATCAAAACGGTAGTTAATTTCACATTACTACATCAGCTATGCAGAATTACTGATATTAAAAATACATTTTAGAAACTCATTGTTATGTTAATCCTGTTGTTACGTATTTCTCAATTTGTTTTTATCAGAAACATGTGAATTGTTTTTAATGTACTAATTAACTGGCATTCGTATTGAAAGTGAAAATATTTTTTATCAAATTCAAAAAGGTCCTTTAATCTGTAGCACTTCGATCATCGGCGTATGTTGAAATACTTACTAAGGTTTATTTATAACATACCAATACTGTGCTATTTCGCAATATCTTGGCAGGAGATCAATAATTATGTGAACAACAATTTCTAAACAAAATGAATACATGTCATATTTATAGATATCACCAAGCCGATACCCAAGGTCAAATTAAGCATTTCGAAATAACATTTGAACCCGATCAACCACGGTATATAAGGTTCGGGGAAGCTCGCAACCTTCATTCTAAAACGAACAAACTCATTAAAAACACTTAAATTAAGTAGTACTGAAAGTCTAATGAGCCTTTCAAAAGCTGAAGTGAGAACAGAAACCTCCCAATCTCTTCGGGACCAGGGAAAAGGTTACGGATTTCGGGGGGAGGGTGAGCGTAGCCCACCAAGGCGAAACAAAAAGTTTCGAAAGCCCTCTCCTGAATTTTGGGATGATGGAGCTGGGAGATGCGCGGGACACGTCCCATCGGAGGGCTACCCTAAAAACTCCGAGGGGACAGCTTGGGCTGACGAGGACCCGAATGGCTATACTAATCTCCATAACGAAAGGTAAGTTAACCAAAGCATGTTTTAACGTTATGTTCTTAGGCAATTTAACATATATTGGCCTATTTTATTGAAGACACCGAAAAACTAAAACGTGATTTTTTTTTCACAGAAAAATAAATCTACACAATATTATGATAGCTAAGTCATATTTACTTTAACTCAGAACAAGGCAGAATCATTCTGAAATAATAGTATACAAAGATATATATGCATCAAAAATTGTTTAATATTTCACGTAATGCGCAAAATATTCAACCTATAAAAATATCCCCGCCCACTTTTCTGACGTCACGTGTTAGACGAAAATGGCCAACCCCAATATCAATGAAGTATTCGTCCGCCTAGGAGAAATAATATAGTGCGCTCGTAATCGTTTTGATATCGATATAAGCATTAGATAAAAATGGTCTTTGTCAGCTATTTATGTAATCATTATATTCTGAACATAAAAATTTGGTCTGTTTTGATATGCAACGTGAAATATGTAATTGGATGTTCTTCCGCCAAACCACGGTGAGATAGACGGTTCTTTCCTTTCTTCGCGGTACTTCAGCGAGAACATGTCATATAACTGTTCGGATGAAAATAGGTGAGAGAATTTGTCGTCATTTCTAGTCAAAAATATGATATCAATGTTTATATGAATATATAAGATATTAAACCTTATATATATGTTTACAATTTTCGAACAAACACTATAATAATGGTTTAAAATGTGTATTTCCCGAGGTTGATTCATCAGCCGGTGTCATGGCCGCCGATCAGCACGTGTGACCCATATGGTTACGACCAAAATACCATAAAATATGAAGATCTAGTGAGAACATAGCACTAAGTAGTGGTCGATCGGTGTTTATTTAGATGCGATTTATGTAATCTATGTGGGACAAGAGCATATTTCTGTTCAGTGTTGCGCATTTCCTCACATTTACTTGGGCCTTGTTCGCGATCGCCTATGCTAAAAATTTCGCAATGTATTTTGACATTTCGGACATCGCTTCCATATAGGCCTAGACAGTTGCACGGATTTACGAATGCTCATTCAGCTCTTTACTTCATTTAACGTATATGCTTACATTCATCCTTATTCATTACATGTACTCCATAAATCAACTTCTGATAATGGCACTGAATACTTCTCACGTGGCGGAAGAATGTTAAATCGCCATTTTAAATGAGATGAGTTTCAAATTTTTTCCTAAATCACCACCAGGCCTCTTAGATTACAGTGTTCTTTAATAAAGTGAGAAAGTATTGCATGGATAAATAATTTACATAAGATGTAACACTAAATTATATAAATAAATATGGACTAAAGAATTCATCAACCCAGGAAAAAAAGGGGGGGGGGGGGATTAAAATGAAGCATTCATTCAACGTGAAAATTATTCAGCTGTTTAATGTAGTTAGAATTGAGAATTCTATAGTAGGACTAGCTAAGGGTATTGTGCATAGCCAACACCATCAGGTGAAAACTGGTTATTCAGAAAACATGTATAACTTTTTCACGCAAAATTAGTTGTATATTATCGTTAGAGGATGAAATAATAGGAAAATGTTGACAAAAGTGAAATTTGTCCTTTTCATTTTAGTTGCCAAATAATTTGTTGGTGTTCACAAGTCTGCAGTGTTCTCATTTCATGAAAGATTAATTTTCTTACTTGCACATATGTTAACCTTTACTTATGTATCATGTCAACCTATACAGTTTCTTGGGGGGGGGGGGGGGGGGGGGGGGGGGGGACTGGCGAGAAACATCACAAACCACACTTATTTCCAAGTGCACAATATCAAAAACAGTAGCTGAAGTGACAAGGCTTTCTGCATATGAATGAAATACATAAACCATGTTGGCGCATGCATGCACATCTTTTAAAACTAAAAATCAATGGTCAAATGGATGCCCTAGCTTACAAAGCTACTTCTGATTATAAGCATCAAAAGCTGTTAATCACCAATTTAAGATTTCTTAGAATCAAAGACAACAGATCTAAATTCCTGAAAAGGGCACACTCGGTTCTAATTGCAAAATTCTAATATTTTAACACTACGAGGGAGGTCTAAACTTGTTAAATGTTGATATTCTGCACAAAACAACTATAACATGATTTCACATTGCCTTTCTTTTTTCTCCAGGTCTCAAAAAGAGGCTGAAGAGCAATATCAGGATGGAGGTATTCAGCCAATCGTCCAGGTACAACATGTCTCTTCTGTTGGAGTCATTTTTCAGCCATATTGACGGGCACACATTTCAAAATTGTTAATATTGAAAGACTGTATTTCTTGGGGCAAACTATTATAAAGTATTTTACTCAAATTTAGTAAATCAAAGGAATATTTCCATTTAGTTTCCAAAAAAGAAATGATGTTTACAAATATTTTAAGCCATGTGACAGGATTCAAGATATCAAATTGGTGCTTGTTAAAATTAGCCAGGTAAATATTGTAAGGAACCTCGAAACTATGGTCACTCTGAATGTTGAATTATTTCTGAAAGACATCTAGGAAACATTTAATTCCTGTATCCCTAATTTATACAAATTGTTGATATGAATTGCAGACCTCTGAGAACAATGACTATGTGGTGGATGTCATTGAAAGCTTCGATGATATGAACTTGAATGAACCATTGCTCAGAGGAATTTATGCCTATGGTTTTGAAAAGCCTTCCGCTATTCAGCAGAGAGCCATCAAACCCTGTATTGATGGTGAGTTGTCTAGATAAAATGAATGGAGTTCAGGGAATTGAGGGGGTTGGATGTATCATGTTCTTTACATTAACCCTGGGGAAACCATTTAACAATTATGTATACTGGTATTTGTACTACTGTAGTCACTTAATCTTTGAGCAATTTTTTTTCATTTAATATTTGAAGTAATCATGCTTTAAAGAGATGCATATTGTGAAGGGGTGCATATTCATTTTCATTTGTCAAAGAAAGGACATTTTGTCAGTTTAATAATCCCTGTGGCAACTTGAAGTCATTTGATCAGAGGTTGGAAATAATGAAGTAATATTGCAAATCAGTGATTTATGTCAATAATGTAATGGACTTATAAAAGTTTCTACTGTATATGTATCTTCATGCTGATCTGAACCTTCAAACATAGGGATTGATATATTTGTTCAGGAGTTGATGTGATTGCCCAGGCCCAGTCTGGTACAGGAAAAACTGCTACCTTCTCCGTAGCAATCCTTCAGAAACTTGATGTAAACAGCAAATACTGCCAGGCTTTGGTCCTGGCTCCAACTAGAGAGTTGGCACAGCAGGTAAAGATAACTAGCAACCTCATTTCTCTCGGTTGAATAATTTTGTATTACATATTCATTGGAATTGTTTTGGTGTTAAATTATGCAAATACAATTAAATTGTAAAGGAACTTCTGTTTTGTCAATGCCTGAACTTAAAAAAATAGACTTGAAATGTTGTGATAAAAAACGTTGAATATCTTTGATGTGCGGCAAAGATTGTAACGAAATACTAAAAACGTGAATTATATGTTTTGCTGTTTTCACCGAGATGCAATATCTCATAATAATACATAATGATTTACAGACTCTAAATACATCCATGTAAGTATGGTCGTCAGTGACTTAAGTTTTACTTTGGATACTTTGTAGATCCAAAAGGTGGTGGTCGCTCTTGGAGACTACATGAATGCCTCCTGTCATGCTTGTATTGGTGGTACCAATGTGCAGGCTGATGTAGCCAAGCTGAAGGCAGGTGTACAAATTATCGTCGGCACCCCAGGCCGAGTCTACGATATGATCCAGCGCAAAGCATTGGGTAAGATATCTTCATCATTTCTTGGTGTTGTTGAGTTATCAAATTTAAGCAAATAAAATTACAAATTAACAAGTTTTTCTTATGCCTTGATAAAATATGCATTTGTCATTGATTTTGTAATATTTTGATTAGACATTTCTCAAAGTTTGTGGAATATCAAGACTTGATCGATTCCTTTTCCTGAGAATTGAATTTATGATACAGTCTTCATGATGTGAAGTAATTTTCTACAGTTTTGGAAACCAACAAATCTGGTTGTATTCACCATTTTGTCACAAAAATATATATAGACTTTCAAAAGTCTCTGGTCTTGTCTTGAAACTCAGAACTGAAGTTTGGAGGTGAACTTATTTCATATTGTTCTATCTACAGATCCCTCAACCATTGACCTTTTCATCCTGGATGAGGCTGATGAAATGTTGTCCAGAGGTTTCAAGGATCAGATCTACGACATTTTCAGGTTCTTGAAAGAATCTATACAGGTAAGAATGTATTATTTGTGGTAAATTTATGTGATATAAACCTTCCCAAAAGCACCAGACCTTAATTTTGTGTGTGGGCTCTGGCCGTCAAGTGGAAGGAGATTAAAATTTGTGCCAATTGGGTGAGGCGTGTTGACATCGAGTGTCGCAAATCTCAAACTGGTGCCTTACAATTCTTTCTATGTAAAAATAACATTGTGAGGAAAACTACACTCAAACCTGACTAAAACTTTATAAGCAGGTTCATACTTCATAAATTGTTACAAAGGAACTCAACATGTGAATCTTTCTTGACAAGCTTTCTTTATATACATGTGGTCTTTTACGCAGTTTTGACTTGTCACTGTATCAAATTTGACAAAGAGTTTTGAAGTTGACCAGATTTTGTCAATGTATTACTGATATTGAATTATCTGGAAGTTTTAACCTTGATGTTAGAATTGAAATAATTAATTGCATGTTTCTGACAATGACCCATTAATGTTTCCTATTCATTTACTGATTTCATCAATGATTTCTCTTGCAGGTCATCCTGTTGTCTGCTACAATGCCTAGTGAGGTTTTGGAAGTTACAACCAAGTTCATGCGGGATCCTGTCCGCATCTTGGTGAAAAAAGATGAACTTACCCTTGATGGTATCAAACAGTTTTATGTCAATGTCGAAAAAGAGGTAAGCTGGAACATTGGATCTAAATATTTTGTTCAGAATTCAGTGAATATAATAAAGTGATAACTATTGATCAGATTATGTAAAATTTGTCAGTTATGATGTATAGCTTGCTTGCATGATGTACCTTCCCAAAAGCACCAGACCTTAATTTTGTGTGTGGGCTCTGGCCGTCAAGTGGAAGGAGATCAAAATTTGTGCCAATTGGGTGAGGCGTGTTGACATCGAGTGTCGCAAATCTCAAACTGGTACGCGACAGTAATTACCAGTAATTTACCTTTCCTTATTCTGTGCAAATTTCACATACATTGTAAATGATTTCTGATGATATCAATGATCTTTCAAACAAATAATACCTATATATAGTCTTTTTGCCGAATTTGCTTTTGAATAAAATTTGTAGATGAATAGTTTAGAAAATCAAATTATGGATTAAACTTTTATACTTGTACAAGATAGAAAGGGTATGTGTTTTCTTGAAAAATCCTGCTTACATACTATGAATACTTCCTCTATAAATTTCATAATTGATCATTGCCATTCTTAATTGATAAAGGGAAGTATCAACAAAAACATTAACCTAAATGGAGGAAAATGTTGTGGATATGTTTAAAGGCATTTAGTTGTTTTTAAATGTTTTAATGCTTTTTAATTTTAATTTACTAGCTATATTGTTTATTTATTAATTGTTGAAGTCTTGAAAAAATCCATTTTATTGTCAAACCACGATTTATCACAAAAAATCATGACTGATTTAGTCATAATAAGAGGTAAAGCGACTTATCATGGTTAAATTGTATTAAAATCAAAACAACACTAGTGCCTTGTATCTTGAACAGTAGTCTTGTTAACTTTCTTCTTGAGAATGTTGAAGAAATATGTTTATTGATATAGAAGGATTATAGTAAATGCAATTTCCTGTAAAAAAAAATGGTTACCATTGCTAAGATGTGGTAAAAAATGTTATCTTCATAGAGAAAGGTTCAGTTGAATCCAAATTAATGTGCAATTTGATTTAAAGTCCCTTAGAATATTACCAAAATGGGTTATGAACTAAGCTCATATAAAATAAAAGTTTGGAACTTGTACTTCCAAAGTGCGCCAGACCTTCAAGTTGTGTTGGCTCTGGTCGTCATGTGGAATGCTATTAGAATCTGTGCCGTTTAGATGAGATGTTGATATCAAGTTAATAGTCACGTCTTAATCAATTGGCACTGTCACATTACACAGACTTCTTAAACCCACTTAAATAATGTCCACTTAATAATGTCCACTTGCATGAAATTGAAAGTTTTTCATACATTTCAGAAATTCTTGATAATCAAGTTTTGGGGTGGGGTCAAATTGACTTCTATGACTGAGTTTTTAAAACCTGATTCAATTTGGAAGGGCTGTGGGTTTAGTTTAGCAGGATTGTTAAGCTTTGAATGTGTTAAACTGGTAATATATAGTACCACAACAAATGAATGATGCCAGTAAAAATGAAGAGATGCTTCTTACAAATTGATTTTTTTTAACAGGAGTGGAAGCTTGACACCCTCTGTGACTTGTACGAGACATTGACAATCACACAAGCTGTCATCTTCTGTAACACGAGAAGGAAGGTGGACTGGCTCACCGAGAAGATGTTGGCAAGAGATTTCACTGTCTCATCCATGGTAAGTAATTTGTGATGTTTTTAAACTGTCTAGTGTATTTTAAGAGCTTTCCAGCGAAATATTTTTTTTTCTTCCAAGGCAGGGATTGGGAAGGCCCAGTCAAAGTATGGGCCAATTATACTGTTATAAAAATTCCTATGGGCAATTCACTTTTTGTCTATGTAAGGCTAACAAATTTCTGTGGGCCATAAGGATATTTTTTTACGTGTCTATGGCCTATGTCCTTCCTAAAATTGTCTAGAATACTTTTGAGGGCTTTTACAATGCATCTAGCTAATGTGGTCTTGAGGGTTATCAAACAGGAGTTCCTGAAAGAAGTGATGTAATTCAAACAACACTGTGGGATAAGACACTTTTCTCATTTGCCAGCTATTGATAGAATTTGTAAATCTGGAGTCCTCCCATAGGAAATATTTTCCTGGATTAGAGATTTGTATATTTAGACCGGTGTTCTGAAGGATGATACACAAAAAATGTCTATATATCACCATCAAATAGGAAGTAGTAATTGATACAGTTGATGTCATAGAGTGAATTTAACTGAAAACTGAAAAGTCCAATTTCAAGGATTCCTACTTGATAAAATGTTCTGAAAATTTTGTTTTCAGCACGGAGAGATGGATCAAAAGGAACGTGACGTGATTATGAGGGAGTTCCGTACTGGCTCTAGCCGAGTTCTCATCACTACAGATCTGTTGGCCAGAGGTATTGATGTTCAGCAGGTGTCCCTGGTCATCAACTACGATCTCCCCGCTAACAGGGAAAACTACATCCACAGGTAATGTAGACAATTTTACTGGTGTTGTATTTATAGCTCTTGTTGTCACGACTCTGGCTGTGGAACCCCAAATAAATTATTGCTGCTACTTAGAAGTAATATATGCACGAAGGATTCCTCAACTTCATTCTTTAGAATTCAATCAGAAAACAGTTGAAAGTTATGAAATTGTGACAGTTCTGACAGAATTATTTCTTTTTGATTTTAGAATCGGTCGTGGTGGACGATTCGGACGTAAAGGAGTGGCAATAAACTTCATCACATCGGAGGATAAACGTCCATTGAAGGACATTGAACAATTTTACAATACAAACATTGAGGAAATGCCTATGAATGTAGCAGATTTGATCTAGATATCGCAATCGAGGTCGGAGTCAAGTGGAAGATATAGCATCTTATCAAAGTGTATATCGCTGTTGAGGCGTGCACACAACGTGGACTATTATCATTGTCTATTGACACTGTATACCGCAAATATTTTTGTGCCCGGAATATGAACATTTTGGGTGTTCCTTGAGGAAATCTGACATTGTATAATATAATATTACTAGTGCGTACCTTTATCAGGGTGAGCCAGGTTTTATGGTGTCAGATATACTGAGGACTTCATTAAAAACCGTTAGTGGTTGATCCTATTATTTGTAATTACAGGAGTACACATTTTTATAGGTATTTAACACTATCGATAGTGTTATCTCTCGGACATTAAATTATTTTAGCAGTGCTAGGACAGATTGGTGCCTGGAAAGAATTTTTTTTTATATATAAACATTTTGTTCTCGTGATAAATTTTTTTTTTTTTTTTGTGTAAATTTATTGAAACTTGACAGGTGCAAATTGGTGGTGTGGTCAAGTGATCAACGATTGTTCAGTGTTTTATTTATAGTGTCTCTCTACAGTGAACTTGTTGGCACTTAGCTGCAGCACAAATTACAACTATTTCCGACTTGCTACATCAAATTAATGCTTATCTGTGCTATAATCGCATACTGTGAAATACTGATCAATCTGTTTTGAGTCTTTTTCCTTATTTTCATTTCTGACAATAAGAACTTTGTACCGCGTGCTAGTAAACAACACGACATGTGCTGGTCGAATCCTATGTGGAAAAGAACACTGTTCTGGGCATACAACACCTGCCAACCTGTAAGTTATGTGACATGTGAAAAAGATTCAAGCCATAGATGTATTAAAAATTGTTGTACAAACTACAAATCCATATTCCGATTTGTTATTTGATACAGTACCATACATGTATCGATTACTTTTTCCATTGTTTTTTCTGGCCATTTAATTATTAATTAAGGAGGAACGTGGGATTGTGGAATTAAAGATGACATACTGATTTGGAAGATTTTATGACTGCATAACCAATTGTAAAAAGTAAACAATTGGAAATGGTAGCTAACTTTAGACCACTATATAAAGGGAGTAATAACGGGCAACTTCGATTTTGATATGTGAATACATTTAATGGTTGTCTGCCACAAGTCTTAAAGTGACCAATTGCAGTCACCTTTGTTGTGTGTCTTCAACAATTTGGGTACATTTTCAACATCTTGGTAACAAAGGCCCAGGGTCATGATATTGGGCCAATAACATACTGGGATGGAGGGCTACAAAGTTAGTTCAACAGAATGACCTTGTCCTAATTTCAAGGTCAGAGGACGGAGATGTGTTTAATGTGGGTTTAAAAGCAAAACATCTACCAATGTACACATCAGAACTTTGGTGACCGTTAAGGTCCCTGGGCCTTTTGTTGTGTATTGCAATCATTAAATTTTAATTGATGACAATGTTGCTGACTTAACCCAGGCATATGACCAGTGAAGTACAACCTGAAAAGAATGATCATGATTGTCTCAACAACCTGATAATGGAGGGTCTTGCTGGAGTTTCCATTTCATACCCAGATTGAAGAATTCTATTATTGTGCCTGATAAGGTGAAATTAAATAATCATCAATCTAATATAAAATGAAAATTAACGTGATATTCTGTTTATCACACTTGTTATGTTTCCAAATATTTCTGAAAGCATTTTATGAAACCGATTCAAAGCCAAAACCGTAATTTCACTTGCTGCCATGTCTCTGGTTAGGTCAGAATTCATATGACAACATGCTTTTTTGCTGGGTTTATAGCCTAGTGAACTCCCAGGGTCATGTTTAGGCGGGGTCTTGCATAGTTGGTGACTACCTCATTGAGTATCATACAGGTGGCTCGATGCATGCCATCCAGAGCATTATGTTTGTGTCTTGCCAGAGGATACAACCACGTGGGCACAGACTGGTCCGTTTCTCAGCTTCCCAAGAAATCGAAACCATAAATCTTCACCTGATGCTACGTAGTCCAACACTTGCCGACTGAGCTATCTCAGCCCTCTGATGATAAGTGTGATGCCTTGTAAGCCATGAAATGATGGGAACCTACAGCCAGTCTCTGCCAGGTGTTGCCTACAGCCAGTCCCTGTCAGGTGTTACCTACAGCCAGTCCCTGTCAGGTGTTACCTACAGCCAGTCCCTGCCAGGTGTTACCTACAGCCAGTCCCTGTCAGGTGATACCTACAGCCAGTCCCTGTCAGGTGTTGCCTACAGCCAGTCCCTGTCAGGTGTTACCTACAGCCAGTCTCTGCCAGGTGTTACCTACAGCCAGTCCCTGCCAGGTGTTACCTACAGCCAGTCCCTGCCAGGTGTTACCTACAGCCAGTCTCTGTCAGGTGTTACCTACAGCCAGTCCCTGTCAGGTGTTACCTACAGCCAGTCCTTGTCAGGTGTTACCTACAGCCAGTCCCTGTCAGGTGTTACCTACAGCCAGTCTCTGCCAGGTGTTACCTACAGCCAGTCCCTGCCAGGTGTTACCTACAGCCAGTCCCTGTCAGGTGTTACCTACAGCCAGTCCTTGTCAGGTGTTACCTACAGCCAGTCCCTGTCAGGTGTTACCTACAGCCAGTCTCTGCCAGGTGTTACCTACAGCCAGTCCCTGCCAGGTGTTACCTACAGCCAGTCCCTGCCAGGTGTTACCTACAGCCAGTCCCTGCCAGGTGTTACCTACAGCCAGTCCCTGTCAGGTGTTACCTACAGCCAGTCTCTGCCAGGTGTTGCCTACAGCCAGTCCCTGCCAGGTGTCACCTACAGCCAGTCCCTGTCAGGTGTTACCTACAGCCAGTCCCTGTCAGGTGTTGCCTACAGCCAGTCCCTGCCAGGTGTTATCTACAGCCAGTCTCTGCCAGGTGTTACCTACAGCCAGTCCCTGTCAGGTGTTACCTACAGCCAGTCTCTGCCAGGTGTTGCCTACAGCCAGTCAATGCCAGGTGTTACCTACAGCCAGTCTCTGTCAGGTGTTACCTACAGCCAGTCTCTGTCAGGTGTTACCTACAGCCAGTCCATGCCAGGTGTTACCTACAGCCAGTCCCTGCCAGGTGTTAACTACAGCCAGTCCCTGCCAGATGTTACCTACAGCCAGTCTCTGCCAGGTGTTGCCTACAGCCAGTCCCTGTCAGGTGTTACCTACAGCCAGTCCATGCCAGGTGTTACCTACAGCCAGTCTCTGTCAGGTGTTACCTACAGCCAGTCCCTGTCAGGTGTTACCTACAGCCAGTCTCTGTCAGGTGTTACCTACAGCCAGTCTCTGTCAGGTGTTACCTACAGCCAGTCTCTGTCAGGTGTTACCTACAGCCAGTCCCTGCCAGATGTTACCTACAGCCAGTCCATGCCAGGTGTTACCTACAGCCAGTCCATGCCAGATGTTACCTACAGCCAGTCCCTGCCAGGTGTTACCTACAGCCAGTCCCTGTCAGGTGTTACCTACAGCCAGTCCCTGCCAGGTGTCGCCTACAGCCAGTCCCTGCCAGGTGTTACCTACAGCCAGTCCCTGTCAGGTGTTACCTACAGCCAGTCCCTGCCAGGTGTTACCTACAGCCAGTCCCTGCCAGGTGTTACCTACAGCCAGTCCCTGTCAGGTGTGACCTACAGCCAGTCCCTGTCAGGTGTTACCTACAGCCAGTCCCTGCCAGGTGTTACCTACAGCCAGTCCCTGCCAGGTGTTACCAACAGCCAGTCCCTGTCAGAGTTACCTACAGCCAGTCCCTGTCAGGTGTTACCTACAGCCAGTCTCTGTCAGGTGTTACCTACAGCCAGTCCCTGTCAGGTGTTATCTACAGCCAGTCCCTGTCAGGTGTTACCTACAGCCAGTCCCTGTCAGGTGTTACCTACAGCCAGTCCTTGTCAGGTGTTACCTACAGCCAGTCCCTGCCAGGTGTTACCTACAGCCAGTCCCTGCCAGGTGTTACCTACAGCCAGTCCCTGCCAGGTGTTACCAACAGCCAGTCCCTGTCAGAGTTACCTACAGCCAGTCCCTGTCAGGTGTTACCTACAGCCAGTCTCTGTCAGGTGTTACCTACAGCCAGTCCCTGTCAGGTGTTATCTACAGCCAGTCCCTGTCAGGTGTTACCTACAGCCAGTCCCTGTCAGGTGTTACCTACAGCCAGTCCATGCCAGGTGTTGCCTACAGCCAGTCCCTGCCAGGTGTTACCTACAGCCAGTCCCTGTCAGGTGTTACCTACAGCCAGTCCCTGCCAGGTGTTGCCTACAGCAAGTCTCTGCCAGGTGTTACCTACAGCCAGTCTCTGTCAGGTGTTACCTACAGCCAGTCCCTGTCAGGTGTTATCTACAGCCAGTCCCTGTCAGGTGTTACCTACAGCCAGTCCCTGTCAGGTGTTACCTACAGCCAGTCTCTGTCAGGTGTTACCTACAGCCAGTCCCTGTCAGGTGTTACCTACAGCCAGTCCTTGTCAGGTGTTACCTACAGCCAGTCCCTGTCAGGTGTTACCTACAGCCAGTCTCTGCCAGGTGTTACCTACAGCCAGTCCCTGCCAGGTGTTACCTACAGCCAGTCCCTGTCAGGTGTTGCCTACAGCCAGTCCCTGTCAGGTGTTGCCTACAGCCAGTCCCTGTCAGGTGTTGCCTACAGCCAGTCCCTGTCAGGTGTTACCTACAGCCAGTCTCTGCCAGGTGTTACCTACAGCCAGTCTCTGCCAGGTGTTGCCTACAGCCAGTCCATGCCAGGTGTCACCTACAGCCAGTCCCTGCCAGGTGTTACCTACAGCCAGTCTCTGTCAGGTGTTACCTACAGCCAGTCCCTGTCAGGTGTTACCTACAGCCAGTCCCTGCCAGGTGTTACCTACAGCCAGTCCCTGCCAGGTGTTACCTACAGCCAGTCTCTGTCATGTGTTACCTACAGCCAGTCCCTGCCAGGTGTTACCTACAGCCAGTCTCTGTCAGGTGTTACCTACAGCCAGTCCCTGTCAGGTGTTACCTACAGCCAGTCTCTGCCAGGTGTTGCCTACAGCCAGTCAATGCCAGGTGTTACCTACAGCCAGTCTCTGTCAGGTGTTACCTACAGCCAGTCTCTGCCAGGTGTTGCCTACAGCCAGTCCCTGTCAGGTGTTACCTACAGCCAGTCCCTGTCAGGTGTTACCTACAGCCAGTCTCTGTCAGGTGTTACCTACAGCCAGTCTCTGTCAGGTGTTACCTACAGCCAGTCTCTGTCAGGTGTTACCTACAGCCAGTCCCTGCCAGATGTTACCTACAGCCAGTCCATGCCAGGTGTTACCTACAGCCAGTCCATGCCAGATGTTACCTACAGCCAGTCCCTGTCAGGTGTCGCCTACAGCCAGTCCCTGTCAGGTGTTACCTACAGCCAGTCTCTGTCAGGTGTTACTTACAGCCAGTCCCTGTCAGGTGTTACCTACAGCCAGTCCCTGCCAGGTGTTGCCTACAGCCAGTCCCTGCCAGGTGTTACCTACAGCCAGTCCCTGCCAGGTGTTACCTACAGCCAGTCTCTGTCAGGTGTTACCTACAGCCAGTCCCTGCCAGGTGTTACCTACAGCCAGTCCCTGTCAGGTGTTACCTACAGCCAGTCCCTGTCAGGTGTTACCTACAGCCAGTCTCTGTCAGGTGTTACCTACAGCCAGTCCCTGTCAGGTGTGACCTACAGCCAGTCCCTGTCAGGTGTCGCCTACAGCCAGTCCCTGCCAGGTGTTACCTACAGCCAGTCCCTGCCAGGTGTTACCAACAGCCAGTCCCTGTCAGAGTTACCTACAGCCAGTCCCTGTCAGGTGTTATCTACAGCCAGTCTCTGTCAGGTGTTACCTACAGCCAGTCCCTGTCAGGTGTTATCTACAGCCAGTCCCTGTCAGGTGTTACCTACAGCCAGTCCCTGCCAGGTGTTACCTACAGCCAGTCCCTGCCAGGTGTTACCTACAGCCAGTCTCTGTCAGGTGTTACCTACAGCCAGTCCCTGCCAGGTGTGACCTACAGCCAGTCCCTGCCAGGTGTTACCTACAGCCAGTCCCTGTCAGGTGTTACCTACAGCCAGTCTCTGTCAGGTGTTACCTACAGCCAGTCTCTGCCAGGTGTTACCTACAGCCAGTCTCTGCCAGGTGTTATATAACATGTTCATTATAAAATCCTGAAGGTAAATGGTGTTAAAACAATAATGTTAGTTACATGATAAAGGATGGAAAATAGTTCAGGAATTCCTTGGAGATGATGTGCTGTTATACAGTATTTTAAGAATTGGTGTCAATTTGGGCAATCTTGTGGCTATCGCCAATTTTTATCCCCCACTTAAAAACATGCACCCCATAACTCCGAACTGATCTAATTTCATGTCATATCATGACCACTAACTTCAAGGTATTAATATACAAAAAATCAAACTCACTGGTGAAAGTCACCAGTAGGTCCAAATTAGCACCCATCCTTTGTTAAAATACTGTATATCAGCACATCTCCAAGGAATTACTGAGAACTATTTTATTTGGGTACCGGATACTGATGATGATAGTGAGGTCAGAATTCCGATGATGGATATGATATATTGTGACAGTGAAGATCATTGATGTAGCATCAAGATAGTGATGCTGGAAGATACGGACATGTTTTTATTCTTCTGTTTTAGCAAATGGTACGTTGACAGTTAATCAAATGCTCTCACATAACTTGCATTCCTTTCATGAATTATAAAAAAGGATGAGCATCACAAACTGAATGAAAGAGGATCTTGGAAAAACAAACCAAAGATGATGAGGGATCAGATAGCTATTCAAACCCTGTTCTTTTGTATTTGTCACGTAAGTTCCTGAACAGATCTTGGTAAAACTTTGTGACATGGTTCTACTTTCCTGAGCAACATTTTCATTTGACAATTCTTACTTCACTTCCCAAAATTTTAGGTCAAGGCTCATGGTGACCTATAACCTTCGCCTTTTGTCTGTTGCCGTGTGATCGTCTGTTGTGCGTTAATTTTTTCATGTGAATACAATAACTTGAGTGAAGATGAACACATTTTTTTTTATGAAATTTGTATGTCACCTTATATCAACTAGGTCTGGTATGAGTTTGACAATGGAACCGATTTGGTTGAAGTTTTATTACCATTGGAACTTGTGAACAAGATGACATGACTTGATATGAACTGATTTTGACGAAACTTGATATGTATCCTTATATTCATGAGATCTGGAATGAGTTTGACAATGGGACCAATTAAATCATAACTTAGTCAACATCTTAAACTTAGTTATTGTCCTTGGTACATTTACCATTAGACCTTGTGAACCTAACTTGAGTAAATATGAATGGATTTCGATCACATTTCGTATGCTGTGAACTTTATATCACTAAGATCTTGGTACAGTTTCAACACTGAGACTGATTTGTAAAAGTTAGGCCCATTGTAGTTTAGGTCTAGGGCCACTAGCATCCAAAGATGAAAAATTAATAAGTTTATTCAAATGAATTCCCTTGACCTAATTTCAAGATTACAGAGGTCAATATGTTAAATCTTAAAAAGTAGGAAATCTTTATCAACATACATATCAAAACTCGGGTGAATGATAATGTCCAAGAGATTCTTGTTTGTGTGTGCTTATTCTTTTTCCCCATAATATATATATCAATTACATAATATCAATTTATCTTGTGCATGTCAAGTTGACAGGTTCAGAAGCACGAGAACTAAACAACTACCTCAGGCAATCCCACTTTCCATTCACCAGTAGTATAGCCAGATTTACTTGTCATTGACACCAGGTCTAACATTGACCCAGGGCAAGCCTGTCTGCCCTTCGACATGTGGTTTTTGACTTGCAATTACCTAGGGCAAATTGTAGGCTTACATTCACCTATACCTGGAGGGCTGCCTTATCTACACATGTAGGTGTATATTTCATGAAGAAGAGCTAGGTGATCTATGACAAATGTGATCTTTAAATACAAGTCAATAACATTGACAAGGGTTGTCCTGTAGTAGGGTATGAACCAGTTGGCAAGTTAAACCGTTTTCTATTTCTTTTACTTATTTTCAGAGAATCTTTTTGTTCAATATTCTAAGAAAATTCCATAAATTTGATGATTGAATACAATCTGATCATGAAAATATATTTCCTTCTGAAAATGAACTTTGCCATATCTATGTAAATCTGAAAGCTAAGGTCCTTGACAAAATATATACAAAATATAGATTATAAAATGAAAGTTTATAATTAAACTGAATATTTCAATTCAGAATTATGATGAGTATAGATACATGTAGTTCAAGGTCTTTTTTTTTAAGTCCATAACTACCGACTTTTTGTCATTGAGACGTTTCCTGAGAAGTCTTTTTGTCACACATGATAGGCTTGACTGGATTTGTAAATAACAGAGGACTAATTTACTTATTTCCTGAGAAGTCTTTTTGTCACATATGATAGGCTTGACTGGACTTGTAAATAACAGAGGACTAATTTACTTATTAAGCTTTGATAACTGTTATCTTTTTTTTTCATTTCATGCTTTGTAAACATCATCAAACAAGTCTGAATTTCTTTTCAGTATGAAGCACACTATTCCCTATCTGTCGTGTAACACAGTACGATTTTCCTGGTAGTTTCATACTAGACCTTCAATGGAATTAGATCAGCATAAGATTCCTCTAGTGATGCGGTTGATTTCCTATTACACGTATCACAATGGTGACCTTGATCTAGAACCCTGAAAATTGTTTTTATACATGACCTTTGTTTATAATGTGATCACATGATCAACACTGTATATCCCCAATCCCCCATTAAATAGCCAGGACATCAAAATGAAGAGACAGAATTAGTCAGCTTTCGCTTTATTTGTCACAACATATCAAAATGTCACAATATGAACTTCACATTTCATAATCAGATTAGCGAGTAAATAAATAGAAACATCTTCAATAATAAAATGTTGTAATAATAATAAATCGATGGGCTCATGAAAATATCTCAATAAATATTGACAATCGAATTCACATGTTAACAATGAAAGAGGCCTGGGTTAAGTTACAAACAGGAATGATTTGTAAAACATCCTTAATATTAACGGACAAACACAATAGGCATAAAGCAAGATTGGCTGTCTACTATATCCTAAATTAAATCAACATTCTTAATTGGAATTGAAAATTCTTACTAGAGTATCCTCTATACAAACCATGTATACTTCAATATTGTGTTAACGGGCCTAAAAGTTTAATTGTAAGAGGACTGCGACCATTGGTTATTAAAAATAGGACTGCAACCATTTGGACCATCACAACCGCTCTAATGGAAGTATTACTATTTGACCAAGGTGCTTAGAATTGTTCATCATGTAGGAATATGGTCCTCTTTCTAATTTTGTTTCTTAGTGAACTGATAATTCAACTTTTCTTAGTGAAATGATAATTCAACTCCAATACTAACAATGATGAAAGCTAACCAATTTGTTATTGGACTGTGTTCACATGAACAACCTTACAAAGCTTGATATATCTTACTACCACAAGGCATTTATAGAAGCAGTGAAACCAAAGTGCACAATATCTGCAGTAGGGATTGGCAATTGTGAATTTTTACGATATCACTTTCAGATATTTAGGCCTTTACAACAATTTTTTTCTGCAATAAACAATAATGAAATTATCAACCTGACCAAAAAATCTGAAATATGTATCTAAATTTCAAAATGAAGTCTGATTTTTAAATACCTCAATCTTCATTATTCAACTTATCAACCTATTTTTTACTTTTCAACTACTGAAAGTCTTGTGTTCACTTTGGCAGTTTTTTTTATACATATCAGTTTAAGTGGTTATATTTTCTCTCAACTATCATTTAATACAAATGAGTTAAAAAAAACAACAAATCCCACAAACTGTGTGAAATTATTACAACTTATGTTTTGGCCTAATACAAAGACAATTTGGTATTTGTTGACATTTTGTAATTGAAATTTTGACAAAAATCTTCATGTAACAAAAGATCATGGTAACAAGAATCGAATCACATCTGTTTGACCAGGAGAAATGCAGACACATAGAGCTGGACAGAGGCTGTCGGACACATCACAAAAATTACCTACAAGGCTACACATCGCAATCCTAAGCATCACAATACTGACAAAGCATCTTTATTCCAATACAGGGACAATTTGCCAGAACTTCTCCACTGTCCATACAGGACAATTATGATCTTCTTGTGTGACCCTCCAAATATTGCATAAGGATCAGTTTCATATATACACCAAAAACATTTACCAAGATTGGGAATAGTCAATCAATCAATTTTAAGAAAATTGCAATGAAAACGAGAAACGCTTTGTCAGTATAGAGCCTATAAGAGAAGCGTTGGACATGTCCAGTATATAATGAATACATTTCAATTATGTACAAAACAGGCAGATTTCGGACCATAGTAAGACAATAAAAAACAATGTACTGTACAGAATATTGTCAAAAAGTGAAAATCCCCCACAACATTAAAACCTTATAAATCTGACTCCCTGAACAATATCTTCAACACTGATAACCAGAATTGGTGTTTGATAATTCCACTCAACACTGATAACCAGATTTGGTGTTTGATAATTCCACTCAACACTGATAACCAGATTTGGTGTTTGATAATTCCACTCAACACTGATAACCAGGTTTGGTGTTTGATAATTCCACTCAACACTGATAACCAGGTTTGGTGTTTGATAATTCCACTCAACACTGATAACCAGGTTTGGTGTTTGATAATTCCACTCAACACTGATAACCAGATTTGGTGTTTGATAATTATGTTTCAGTTTGAACTGTTGAATTTGAACATTTCCCTTTTTTTTTAATTTACAATGTTTTTCTAAACTGAATATAATCTGCATTAACTATTTATTTATTACACAAAAATATATTTTATTGCATCAGCATGATTAATCTTCACATCATTAGATAAGGATCTCACGATTCAAGTAAATCTGCATCCAGTAATTACGAACAAGATGGAAATGTCTTGGACATGTAGGCTTCTAACTTCTGTAAGAAAAAATATACCTTGCTACATGGTACCTTCATTAACATGATAACAAATTTTCTAACACATTTTTATGAAGCAAGACCGAGTCACTAATATGAATTTTATTTAATTTTGAACAGGTCAGGTGTGAACATATGAATCACAGAAATTTAAGATATATTCAGATGCAGAAGATTAATAGATTTTTTCTGGATTGTGTAATTATAATGGAACAATTTTTTCCAGAAATGATACATGTCTTAAATCTATCTTGAGAAACATCAGGTTACTCATAGATTGTCTGAATCGTTTAACTATACTGTCTGAAAGTCATTCTCGAGAAACGGAAGATTAGATTGTCTGAATCATTTAAAATAATAATTATAAATCACTAGTACAATACCATATGTGTGTACTGTCGTACAATATCACTTAATGTTATAATAAAAAAGTACATAACAAACACTTGGAGCAGACAAACACAAAGCATTTCAATATTTCTGTACTAAAAATAGAACTTATAACTCTAATCTAGCTTCAACATTAAAACAGTAGCATAAAAATAATTATTGTTACAGAACTTATATACAAGTATACATTAAATTAAATCAATGATTTGGAAAGACTGATAAACAAACTTGATATATATATATATATATATTCATATATAAAAGCTTTTACATTAGAAAATAAAGCTATTTTCTTTAATAAGATTTAACAGAATTGCCCTATATCTAACATCATTAACATATTCCCTTAAACTACAAAAATAGTAGGTCATTAATCAACTAATTAGGGGTGTCTCACACCAGGCGGGTAATCAGCAGAGTGAACTAGATATCAGTCACGATCAACTTGACTCTGGCATGTCTGAGAAATGTTTGCTGGGTCAGACTTTGATGAGAGCAAGTTACGGTGAGATGTCACTGATTCAAAATGACTGAAAAACCGACATTCCAAATTGCAATTCAATTAAGTTGGGTTTTTTCTGCGGATGTTAAAACATGTCCTAACAAATGTTTCATTTAATTCTGACCCGAAATGTTTTTTTTTTTTATAAATAACAGAATATTTATCTATGTATCTATTCTCATCTTCCTCTTTCTCTGATCCCCATCCCATGTACTGTTCCACCATCTCTCCAAATCAACAGGAATTCTTCCACATCGTGCACTGTTTTTTTTGTGTTAACTGGTCACCAGCAACCAGCACAAACAGCACACCAGATTCAAGTTTTGTTTAAAGGGGCATAACTCAGTAGTAAAGGGAAACAACTCATTTTATTGTCTTTTATTGTCAGAATTACCAGGAATTACTACTGATGAGTTGTCAGAAAGGTTATACTGGTATATGTACATCAAGGTTTGCTACTCTGCCACCCACAAAAGGGATCTTTTATATAAACATATACAAATGTACATCAGACAGAAGCACTGAAATTAACAGTTACCATGAAAACTAACTGGGGTTTAATCTACATTTTCTATCCCCCATGTCTTTGGTGTTTGTCAGTACAAAATAAATCCCTGACAAGGAGTGACTATAGCAACATATATACACAAATTACCTTGGTATCACTGTATCAACATCTACAAAAGTACTATAATAAAAAAAAATATGAATGTGAAAAAATTGAAATATACACATACATGAATTTGTACATATTCATTGTTAAAAATATATATTTAAAAAAAAAATCATTACACCAGCTGCTGGTAATACATATTCAAAATACCCGATGACCCTACCATCCCCTTTGAAACTTGAATGGAATAGTCCAGTGGTGATGCCATCTCCTATTCATACAATGATGAACACATGGGAGATGAAGAATTTTGTTTTCTTCTTAAATTTGTGTCATGTACTTTCAATGATTAATGAGTCACAGCTTTATATACTGAGGCCAGAGAAATTGGTGGCATGTAACAGTGTTTTTGACTGATTTCACTTGGATAATTATGTTTATCTGTCCTTGATTTCACCTGGATAATTCTGTTTATCTGCCCTTGATTTCACCTGGATAATTTTGTTTATCTGCCCTTGATTTCATCTGGATAATTCTGTTTATCTGCCCTTGATTTCATCTGGATAATTCTGTTCATCTCCCCTTGATTTCACCTGGGTAATTCTGTTTATCTCCCCTTGATTTCACCTGGATAATTCTGTTTATCTGTCCTTAATTTCACCTGGATAACTCTGTTTATCTGTCCTTGATTTCACCTGGATAATTATGTTTATCTCCCCTATCTCCATACAATCCTCCTGCATGTTTGGTGATATGAGGAGGATTAGGGGGATGACAAGAGCTGACATTCACCACTGAAATGTATTATTGTCTGTTTCAAGAAGATGGTTTTACAATACAATAGGACTGGCGAGACTGAGATCACAATTAACCCAGGGGCTACCCTGTTTTTCTAGCTAAGGAGACAACCCTGTATATATACATGGAGGTGACAGAGGACATTGAATGTATTGTACATATATATAGGGGAAATCTGGTCGAGCTCTGTATGACCAAGAGTCAAGAACTCCCTATGTATTCATCCGTTGACAGAGAATTATGTATGTACCATTGGGTTGAAACAAATTTTGTACTGTACATTGATAGAGAACACTGTTGTATGTATGGTTTAATAGAAAGCTCTGAATGCATCTATGGGTCGATAAGATGAACCTTTTGTGTACATAATGTATCTATGGGTTGACAAAGAACCTTATATGTATCTATGGGTTGACAAAGAACCTTGTGTATCTATGGGTTGACAAAGAACCTTGTATGTATCTATGGGTTGACAAAGACCTTGATGTATCTATGGGTTGACAAAGAACCTTGATGTATCTATGGGTTGACAAAGAACCTTGATGTATCTATGGGTTGACAAAGAACCTTGATGTATCTATGGGTTGACAAAGAACCTTGATGTATCTATGGGTTGGCAAAGAACCTTGATGAATCTATAGGCTGAGAACAGAAAACCTTGTATGTATCTAGGTTTATAGAGAACAATTGTATATCTATGAATTGATAGACAACTATCTATGGATTAAAAGAAAACTTTGTATGTATCTCTAGGTTGACAAAGAACCCTGTGTGTATATTTGGGTTGAGGACAGAGGATTATCTGTATGAGAACCCTGTATATAATTGAATTCCTCACTCCAAATCCACCAACAATTACATGGGATTAGTAAATACCTATTGTCTTCACCAGAAACAAGGTCAGTTAGATGGATATATCAGGTTAAGGAACCCCTATATATTATAACATTGATATTACAACATTATAGGACAGAGCTACAAAATATCATATAAAACATTTTATAGGAACTACAATATTCACAATCCCTCATTAATCGTACATTATTGCATGATAGTGTAACAAACAAGATACCAAGTCTTGGTAAGAAACATTTTCAAATTCACTAAAAAAGCTTACATGCATTATTGATTCGAACAATTATATAAATCAGTATAAGATATAGCAGGTAAACATGTTTAAAAAGACAAATATCACCTTTGCGATAATATCTCAAGTTTTCAATCTACTGTATTCGCCATAATCAGTACCCCTCACCCTATTTACCATAATTAGTACGCCTCCCTTTTTTTTCCCTTTCTTCTCCCCTGTATGTCAAGGTCCCTCCCCCGTTCCAGACCAGCTGAAGAAAATTAATAACTCTTTTCCTACTGTGTAACATAATGTCATCCCCCTATACCCACCCACTACACAATATGGTTCAATTTCAACATTTTTATTTCAAATTCAAAGTTTTCTATTTCCGAAGTGATCCCTCTGGACTATTGACATACATTTCCCCTCTAGACTAATATTGACATACATTTTTCCCTCTACACTTTTGACATACTTTTTCCCTCCAGACTAATATTGACATTCATTTTTCCCTCTACACTTTTGACAAACTTTTTCCCTCTGGACTATTGACATACATTTTTCCCTCTACACTTTTGACATACTTTCCCCCTCCAGACTAATATTGACATACATTTTCCCCCTTTGGACTATTGACATACGTTTTCCCCTCTGGACTATTGACATACATTTTTCCCTCTACACTTTTGACATACTTTTTTCTCCCTAGACTATTGAAGTACTCTTTTATGTCACCCTAATTAGTGTCCCTTTTTCCCTCTGACTTTAGGGCCCTGTACAGCGAATACAGTACTTAAGTTGAACCTTGATATGGAGTTGTAACCATAAACTGGCCCTGGGATATGTCAAGGTAACATATCCACGGGATGGGCAGCATATATGGCAGTAGGTCTACCCACGAGTTGGGTATTGTTAGAAAGTTACAATGATTTAGACATTGGACACAGTAACAGACAGATGTTACTGCCGAGTGACGAGCAGGGTAACAAAACCAGTATGCCTCAGAGTGGCACAATAACAAAATCAGTATGCCCAAGGGTTGGGACAGATTAAAAAGCCAATCACTTTGCTCCAGGGGTGGGGCAGAGCAACACATGTCATAATGCCCCAGGGGTGGGGCAGTATAACGAACAGCACCAATAATAAAGTTAAATACACACAGAATAAGAAACATATGTATAAATTATACAAGGGACATCTCATATAAAAGTATAAAAATATAGTGTTAGGTTAGTTAGGAGACTACTCCGTTTGTATGTAGGTCACAGACTGTCGAGAAAAGGCAGTAGATATACACTGTAGGCAGTAAAACCATGGCAACACAAACAATATAAATCATTCCATTCTTTGGAAAGAGACAGCAAAACGATACAGGTCAAAACCTCTTGGGAGAAGTCAGCAAAAAATATTAAATACAGAGCGCTGGCATATACAACAAGTGCCTTCAACATTTCCAATTTCTACTCCTGAATGATTAAACATGGTGAATTCTGGGAAGTTGCATAAAAAAATGAAAAAAAATGAAAGAAAATGAGATTTCTCTCTATTCCATTACATATGTTCAAAATCATACGAGTAATTTACCTATTATCGTAACATACACATGACCACTGGGAATCCCCATAAAAAATTGGTAGAAAAAATATGAAAATACTATTTTTTCAGTATTGCAGGAAAAGTGCAATGTTATCAGAGAGAAGAAACACACATCATATACACAGTATATAATATACACGGTATAAGAGTAAAAACACAGGGACTTGTAGCAAACACCCATTCTATATAAAACACATATATCAAAGGTGTATAAGGTAGGGATAATGTTACAAGACCCTGTGCTACCACAATACTATGTTATCAAATGATCTACACCATATCATAAAACAAACATCTTACAGCCGAGCTGAAACAACATTGAGATAAGTGTATCACATCAAGATTCATAGTGTCTTTCCTGGCTTAAACATGAAAAATTTCAGATATAATCAACATTACGATAAGGACATAGAATCAGCACATACGAGACACGTACCTCTTCACAAAAATAGCCACAAGGTAATGTAGGTCGGTAGGTATAACCTGTTGTATGTCCACTAGGTACTGTAGGTCGGTAGGTATAACCT
The DNA here is from genome assembly GCF_902652985.1 of Pecten maximus. Taxonomy (NCBI): domain Eukaryota; kingdom Metazoa; phylum Mollusca; class Bivalvia; order Pectinida; family Pectinidae; genus Pecten; species Pecten maximus. The sequence continues at coordinate 17,309,400 of NC_047028.1, forward strand.
GTTGTATGTCCACTAGGTACTGTAGGTCGGTAGGTATAACCTGTTGTATGTCCACTAGGTACTGTAGGTCGGTAGGTATAACCTGTTGTATGTCCACTAGGTACTGTAGGTATAACCTGTTGTATGTCCACTAGGTACTGTAGGTATAACCTGTTGTATGTCCACTAGGTACTGTAGGTATAACCTGTTGTATGTCCACTAGGTACTGTAGGTCGGTAGGTATAACCTGTTGTATGTCCACTAGGTACTGTAGGTCGGTAGGTATAACCTGTTGTATGTCCACTAGGTACTGTAGGTTGGTAGGTATAACCTGTTGTATGTCCACTAGGTACTGTAGGTTGGTAGGTATAACCTGTTGTATGTCCACTAGGTACTGTAGGTCGGTAGGTATAACCTGTTGTATGTCCACTAGGTACTGTAGGTATAACCTGTTGTATGTCCACTAGGTACTGTAGGTATAACCTGTTGTATGTCCACTAGGTACTGTAGGTCGGTAGGTATAACCTGTTGTATGTCCACTAGGTACTGTAGGTTGGTAGGTATAACCTGTTGTATGTCCCTAGGTACTGTAGGTTATAACCTGTTGTATGTCCACTAGGTACGGTAGGTATAACCTGTTGTATGTTCCACTAGGTACTGTAGTTCGGTATGTATAACCTGTTGTATGTCACACTAGGTACTGGTAGGTATAACCTGTTGTATGTTCCCACTAGGTACTGTAGGTTGGTAGTATAACCTGTTGATGTCCACTAGGTACTGAGGTATAACCTGGTGTATGTCCACTAGGTATGTAGGTATAACCTGTTGTATGTCCACTAGGTACTGTAGGTATAACCTGTTGTATGTCCACTAGGTACTGTAGGTCGGTAGGTATAACCTGTTGTATGTCCACTAGGTACTGTAGGTATAACCTGTTGTATGTCCACTAGGTACTGTAGGTCGGTAGGTATAACCTGTTGTATGTCCACTAGGTACTGTAGGTTGGTAGGTATAACCTGTTGTATGTCCACTAGGTACTGTAGGTATAACCTGTTGTATGTCCACTAGGTACTGTAGGTATAACCTGTTGTATGTCCACTAGGTACTGTAGGTCGGTAGGTATAACCTGTTGTATGTCCACTAGGTACTGTAGGTCGGTAGGTATAACCTGTTGTATGTCCACTAGGTACTGTAGGTCGGTAGGTATAACCTGTTGTATGTCCACTAGGTACTGTAGGTCGGTAGGTATAACCTGTTGTATGTCCACTAGGTACTGTAGGTCAGTAGGTATAACCTGTTGTATGTCCACTAGGTACTGTAGGTATAACCTGTTGTATGTCCACTAGGTACTGTAGGTATAACCTGTTGTATGTCCACTAGGTACTGTAGGTATAACCTGTTGTATGTCCACTAGGTACTGTAGGTATAACCTGTTGTATGTCCACTAGGTACTGTAGGTCGGTAGGTATAACCTGTTGTATGTCCACTAGGTACTGTAGGTATAACCTGTTGTATGTCCACTAGGTACTGTAGGTCGGTAGGTATAACCTGTTGTATGTCCACTAGGTACTGTAGGTATAACCTGTTGTATGTCCACTAGGTACTGTAGGTCGGTAGGTATAACCTGTTGTATGTCCACTAGGTACTGTAGGTATAACCTGTTGTATGTCCACTAGGTACTGTAGGTCGGTAGGTATAACCTGTTGTATGTCCACTAGGTACTGTAGGTCGGTAGGTATAACCTGTTGTATGTCCACTAGGTACTGTAGGTCGGTAGGTATAACCTGTTGTATGTCCACTAGGTACTGTAGGTATAACCTGTTGTATGTCCACTAGGTACTGTAGGTCGGTAGGTATAACCTGTTGTATACATCCTACAATAACCCTGTGCTATTTAGGAGAACTACAAATACAAATAACAAACTGAATTTTATCCCTGTAATAAGCACATCTTTAACTAAGTTTTGATCCCACAGACTTAATCTCCCTGTAATAATTTCCATTCCCCACCAAAATTATTACGGTATCAGGTTCAGTAACTAAACAACATACTAGAACTGCAATTTGTTACTGCATTTTAACACTGAAGATTTTTTTGCTGATTTATATTATTTTCTTAAGAAAATTCGGCATATTAAGTCAACTTTCAGATAGAATAAAATAATCTAAAATCTATTTTTCATGAAAGTTGATTTGTACTATGGTTATTTATTTTTACAGATTTGAAATGTCCTTTTAATTTTGTCCTATGGCAGTGGATCAGTTTAAATACACCGATGAAAACCAATAATGTTAATTGGTGAGAAACATCTTGTTATATTCAATACTTTTCCCACTGAAACCAAACAATGCCTGGGGTTTGCACATCATATATCATCTGATACAGAGACACATTTAAGCCTATGTGTGGAGCAAAACATCCCAAATTATAGGCAAATGGCATCCTGTACCACAAGTATTATCAAGAATAGAAAATTCAAACAAAAATAGATTTGTTTCATCCTTTGGCAACAAGACATGGAAACTAGACTTAAACATTTAAGGTAGAAAATGATATATGCTAACTCTAGTACTATTGTAGAAAATAGTATGGACATCTGGTAGTGCAGTACAAAAAAACTTCTAACAATTTTAACAAAATCCCCCCAAAACAGAGCTGTCACTGTTATTACAAACCCACCATGACCTCACATTAGCTGTACTGCACATTACACTGTAGCAGGGAACACATTCTGGGAGTTATAATTAACTTTACCTAACAGGTCAAACAAAGGTAAAATACACCATCAAGGGTCACACAAAGGTAAAATACACCATCAAGCACTATCTAGGGAATCCTCTCATTCCCGACACAAATATCAACATATTTAATCAACCCACCTTAATGCTATGCCATGTAATGTTTTGTCACATGTAATGTCTCATTGTCACATGTTATGTCTCATTGTCACATGTTGTGTTGCATTGTAACATGTAGTGTCTCATTGTCACATGTTGTCTCATTGTCACATGTAGTGTCTCATTGTCACATGTAGTGTCTCATTGTCACATGTTGTCTCATTGTCACATGTAGTGTCTCATTGTCACATGTAGTGTCTCATTGTCACATGTTGTCTCATTGTCACATGTTGTGTCTCATTGTCACATGTTGTGTCTCATTGTCACATGTAGTGTCTCATTGTCACATGTAGTGTCTCATTGTCACATGTAGTGTCTCATTGTCACATGTTGTGTCTCATTGTTACATGTTATGTCTCATTGTCACATGTTGTCTCATTGTCACATGTTATGTCTCATTGTTACATGTTGTGTCTCATTGTCACATGTTGTGTCTCATTGTCACATGTTGTGTCTCATTGTCACATGTTGTGTCTCATTGACACATGTTGTGTCTCATTGTCACAAGTAGTGTTTCATTGTCACTCAATATAAGATTGAAATGTAAACATTCCTCAAACCTTATATTTCAAAATGTCTGAAATTGAGATATAATGTCAATTAAGGTCGGGATATTTCAAAACGTCTCATCATGTAAAGACTGAGAATTAAAGATGAACAGATGGAGACATTACACTCCGAGATTGACAAATATCAAGATCGAGACACATCACATCACCATATAATTTAGAGAAGTTGAAATGTCTTAATTTTGAAAAAGAGTCACTTACCAAATGACTCTTCTTCAAATGACAAATAAAGCAAAATAAAGTCAGGTAAAAGGTTATCTAATGTAAAATCACATCCAATGAAGTTGAACCCTTCTTCGAAGACGATCCAACAAAATGTTGAGATGTGATAAAAAATGTATTGCTCAAGATATTTTACACTTATTTCAGAACAAGCATTTATGATAATAAGTTGTTCATAGAAAAGTAGGAAAGTATAAAACTCTATCACACAGTAAATTATCCCTGCTGGGTAGCTACTTAAGATGCTGAACACTGGGCAAGAAAAATAATGACTCTCTCACCTTTGTACAGGTATGACAATCAATCAGACAACAATAACACTCTCACCTTTGTACAGGTATAACAATCAATCAGCAACACCAAGGAGTTATCTCCCCTGCATTGTTTAACAAACTACATTTGTACCTTAATACAAGCTCACACACAATGACTGGCTCTCTCCCAATGGCATACAGATTTTACATTTAAAGGGACACAATCACTAGCTGAAATCTTATCAAATTCAGGGAGTTATCTCCCTTTAATTTTCTCACTTAAATTTTACAACCTACCTCTATGCACATGAAGTTTTTGAACTGAATTCAGGACTTAATTAGTAATTATGTTAACACCTTGTTGAATGTATATAAACACATACATTGAGTAATGTTTGATGCCTAATGACAGTGATGAACAACATGATAAAGGAACATGGGTGAGATTTATAGTGATTGTCTTAGGTTGATAGATGTACAGTGACTGGCTAAACACTATTGAATATACACAATTAAATTACCCTGTAAAGTATGGAATGAATCTTCTAAAGACTGGGTGAGGAAAGGAAGACCCAATCCTATCCCTCAAGTCTCTATAATGTATGACAACCGGTATGATCTTTGGAATGAACAGTAGAGGTGAGCTGGATGAATGACACCACCCCCGATTTCCTAATCCACACCCCCAGCCCCTCTGTAAAAGGTGTTCTAAAGCTGCCTTTATAGACATATACTCTTAAACAAATGGTTTTTGGAGAAAGTGATTTTTTTTTAAAGAAGCTGCAAAATGACAAAAGGATTTCATTTCTAAATTTTATAAACACGATTCACTTTCATTTTAACAATTAAAAACAGAGCTTTCTACAAATGAACGATTACATTGGTATAGTAGCGATTAGACTGTTTGGCTATGGTGTGACTATAGAGGAAAAAGTGTTTTTAACAGCCAATAGTACAAATGGGTATGTCCATTGTCTACATGGCCACAGAAAATAGGGGTGCAAGACCAGGTATATTTCATTTGGAAGTAACATCTACAAACTTTAACATTGATAGACTTTGTCTTATTACATATCCCTTGACTTTTTTAATGTTGGGACAGAAAAATCACGATATCCCTGACAACAGAGGAGAATTTGTATCTGAACATTCCCATTTCACAGACACAACATACATAGTTTATTCAAACAATCTAGGAATAGTCTTGACCTCAACAAAACATGTGACCCTGAAAGACCTTGACCTTAAAAGGTCAATGGCCATTTTCACATATTGAACACGTAGCAATGTTTGACATCAAGAAATACATTCCACACAAATAAATATAGTAAAGCTTTAGCACAAAATTAATTAAGGATTCTTACTATTAATCAACAATTTAAGAATATTAAAAGATGAATTAAAAACATCTTTTTAAATCAACAATATAAAATTTTGTTGCTCTAAAAATCTTAAACAGAAGTTTATTATATAATAAATCATCTGAAAAATGGTTACGTAAAACTCTTATAATTTCATAATATAAAATTGTAAGAGCTTCATGTTAGACAATAACTCATTTGAAGATTTTGAACAGAACGGGTGAGTACTGTGCCTGTATGAACTGCAGGACGCCTCAAGGAGATAGCTAATACAGTCGTCATGAGGCGTCCTTTATACAGGTGAGTTGTCTGCTGTTGTCATGAGGCGTCCTTTATACAGGTGTGTTATCTGTTGTTGTCATGAGGCGTCCTTTATACAGGTGAGTTGTCTGTTGTTGTCATGAGGCGTCCTTTATACAGGTGTGTTATCTGCTGTTGTCATGAGGCATCCTTTATACAGGTGAGTTGTCTGCTGTTGTCATGAGGCGTCCTTTATACAGGTGAGTTGTCTGCTGTTGTCATGAGGCATCCTTTATACAGGTGTGTTATCTGCTGTTGTCATGAGGCGTCCTTTATACAGGTGAGTTGTCTGTTGTTGTCATGAGGCGTCCTTTATACAGGTGTGTTATCTGTTGTTGTCATGAGGCGTCCTTTATACAGGTGAGTTGTCTGTTGTTGTCATGAGGCGTCCTTTATACAGGTGTGTTATCTGCTGTTGTCATGAGGCGTCCTTTATACAGGTGAGTTGTCTGCTGTTGTCATGAGGCATCCTTTATACAGGTGAGTTGTCTGCTGTTGTCATGAGGCATCCTTTATACAGGTGTGTTATCTGCTGTTGTCATGAGGCGTCCTTTATACAGGTAAGTTGTCTGTTGTTGTCATGAGGCGTCCTTTATACAGGTGTGTTATCTGCTGTTGTCATGAGGCGTCCTTTATACAGGTGTGTTATCTGCTGTTGTCATGAGGCGTCCTTTATACAGGTGAGTTGTCTGCTGTTGTCATGAGGCGTCCTTTATACAGGTGAGTTGTCTGCTGTTGTCATGAGGCGTCCTTTATACAGGTGAGTTGTCTGCTGTTGTCATGAGGCATCCTTTATACAGGTGTGTTATCTGCTGTTGTCATGAGGCGTCCTTTATACAGGTGAGTTGTCTGCTGTTGTCATGAGGCGTCCTTTATACAGGTGAGTTGTCTGCTGTTGTCATGAGGCATCCTTTATACAGGTGAGTTGTCTGCTGTTGTCATGAGGCGTCCTTTATACAGGTGAGTTGTCTGCTGTTTAGGTCCTTAATTCCTTGTTGTATACGCTTCACATGTCCAACCTTAGATACACCGAGGTCCTACAGCATAAATAAATACATCGTTACAGATACACCGAGGTCCTACAGCATAAATAAATACATCGTCATAGATACACCGAGGTCCTACAGCATAAATAAATACATCATCAATCAAAAATATGTAGAGTAAATGTGAGCTGTAGCCTTCAACAAGAGATCCCGGAGGGATCTTGGTGCTCATCATCAAATGTAAGACTGATCTTTTCTCTACTTTTCTCTTCAACCTTTTAATTGTTTGAAAACAAGTGAAACCTACATAATAAATCTGGAGAAGATCCATCAACAACTCTGAGAAATAGGGTATAAAAACTTCAACGAATACAAAAGGAATCTAAATGAAATTCAAGAAAGATCCATGAAGAATTTTCTGAGAAACAGCATATCAAGAATTGTAATAAGAAGGATGGAAGGATGGCCGAACGCTGGACGAAAAGCTATTTGATCAGAAAGGCACAGTAGTGAGCTCATCTATACCATGTACACAACCACAGTAAAACCCACTTACTACTGGTGTCCTGAACAGTACCAACTAACAGGGGATACAGGGAGATCTATATCATAAAGGATTGAGAGGAAGTGAGGTTATGTATCAACACAGTAAGGTACAGAGACGGGTCTCTGTATTAACCTACCTGTATATCACCTTTGTCCAGAGAGACGGGTCTCTGTATTAACCTACCTGTATATCACCTTTGTCCAGAGAGACGGGTCTCTGTATTAACCTACCTGTATATCACCTTTGTCCAGAGAGACGGGTCTCTGTATTAACCTACCTGTATATCACCTTTGTCCAGAGAGACGGGTCTCTGTATTAACCTACCTGTATATCACCTTTGTCCAGAGAGACGGGTCTCTGTATTAACCTACCTGTATATCACCTTTGTCCAGAGAGACGGGTCTCTGTAATAACCTACCTGTATATCACCTTTGTCCAGAGAGAGGAGCTCTGCTCCCCGTATTTCATGGCTAATGAATGACTCCTTGTATTCTGCCAGAGACAAGTTCTCCAACCACATAGCCACCTCCTCCAATGTCCATGATTGTACATGGAATGCTGGAAAATCAGAAAAACATCAAATACCAAAATATTGAAAATCAACCTACTGATTTCTTGTTTTTAGGTCTTCTGTCCTTAAATGATGAGTATCATATCTTTTGTTCTTGAACTCACCATCACCTATGACCTCCGCACTAATTATGACCCTTGACCTTAGGCTTAGCTGGGTTTATCATCAGGAAAAGCCTCCATTGCAGTTGTCACAACCTTTACCCTCAAATTTACTCTCTAAATAGCCTAATCCTATGCAAATTAGTATCAATGTTTGTCAAATACTATGTAAATGTAAAAGTGACCTTGACATTGACACTCCAGAAAATAAACTTGCCAGACCTTGCCCATTCATGATTGGTGATGGTAAAAAGAATGCAAATTATGATGTTAATTATGTCATACCCTTAAAATGTAATCTGATCAAAATCTGTCATGAAATTAAATTTCTAGAGTGATGTTGATGGTTTTGTATAAACAGTGACCTTGACCTTGGCCATGTAACTCCAGTTGAACTCATCCCTAATATTCTCATATATGACCCAGAATGACCTTTGTATGCAGTTTTTATTTTTTCTCTTAAATTTTACTTAAAAGATAGGCATACATTTTGAAAAGGAAAATCTGTTTTTGTTGTGACCTTTGCCCTGAAATGTACTCCATAAAATACTTACGTAAGGGGAAGGCTTTGTTGTCCTTGTCCTTGTCGCGACCTTTGCCCTTTAGTTTACTGTACACCTGTTTTAGCTTGCCTGGCTTTCGTTTTGGTTCGACTGGTTGTACTGGGATCTATAGACAGGTCAATGGAACAATGAAAGCTAACACATCACTACATCCATTTAGATGTTTGTAAAGTATGGGCAATAAACAGATGCTCTATACATTATTTCTAAGAACAGGTGGATACAATTTTTAAATGTGATCAATATTAGAATTTGGCCACCATCCTGACTCTCTTAGGGAAATAAATTTTAGCAGTTAAAGCAAACAACTAAAACTACATTCTTGGGAATATATGGAGATGTGATTCAAAGAAAATTTATAACTACAACTTTGAACACAATGATGGAACTTTATTATCACCTTGAATTTTCCAGGAAGCCCTATTCATTTACACTTCATGTATAAGCTTCTCAGGAATACCTTGATTTACGTTTTATAGGAATTCTGTAGCTTTAGGAATAAAATTTGAGATATGATTTATAGAATTCTATAACTTTGGAATAAAACTTGAGACAGTTTTTTATAGATGAAGGTCAAGTTGGTTAATAACTTTGATAGATCCTGGTGTAGAGCTAATACTGTTACTTTGATGAAGGTCAAGTTGGTTAATAACTTTGATAGATCCTGGTGTAGAGCTAATACTGTTACTTTGATGAAGGTCAAGTTGGTTAATAACTTTGATAGATCCTGGTGTAGAGCTAATACTGTTACTTTGATGAAGGTCAAGTTGGTTAATAACTTTGATAGATCCTGGTGTAGAGCTAATACTGTTACTTTGATGAAGGTCAAGTTGGTTAATAACTTTGATATCACAATAATGGCCATATGGACAATAGATTGTAATGTAAACTTGAGTAACCTCTAGGACAGATGAACTGCTGACCTCCTCCTGTGACACCGCGTGTGATACAGACGTCAGCAGACCACACATACTGTTCATCTTCTGTAGCTCTGTCTCCAGCTGAGCCAGCGCTACACTAAGGCGATCGATTAACTCGGGCTGAAGTCTCTGTTGATACAGGAAGTAACACAATAATTCACAAACTCAATAAATGTAGCGAAGAGATTTTATGTTTAGTGTTAAAAGTGAAAGATATCATATACATTTTCAGTTGTGGTATAGCTTCGATATGGACATCTTCATTTTGTAATTTAAAGTAAGTCCCACAAGAATTCTTTTACCAAGCTTGCTCCCTCCAGTTTCATGGACTCGACCAGCATCTTCCTATATTGAACTACCAATTTAACAGAGTCTTACTAAATTCTAGTGCCATAGTTGTTATGGCCCATCATCCCAATATCATATTGATGAATAAATGTTGTATTTTAATCTTATATATTCTCTTTGTGTCTTTTGTTGATACATCATTTATTTCTATACACATTAAATCTGGATAAACATCAAATTTTTTGATGAAAAAATTGCCCATACCCAGAACTCAATGTGGCTAGAAGAAATATCATAAAGAGTTTTGAAAGTTGTAAATTTTTGTGTTGAAACAAAACTTATCGTTAAACTTACCAACACTGGGGCCTTGTCTGTGAGGAATGTATTTGCCTCGTTGTAAAGAGTCTGGACGCTTCGGACAAAATCAATCACCTGGCTCCGTATTGTTGGCTTAAAAAACAAAATAATATTCAAGTTCAATTATATTTTTTCTTTTTTCTATATTCTTTATTACCATCTTACTTTCAACAACTTATTTCATTTTTTTTTTTTTTTTTTTAAATTTGTTTGTTTGATTTGAATCATGATTTACTTGTTTCACATCTCAATATCTTCTATTTTACATCTGTAATTTAATTCATAAAATTTTGTCAATACATTTGTATATATAAAGATAAATTTTCTTGAATTAACTGATTTTCACAAGGGCAACACTCTAAGAAATAAGACAAACACAACTGAGGAAAATGCAACCATGCTGAAAGAAAAACAAAATGTAAAACTTAAAGAAAAAATAAATAAATAAAGAAAACAGAAAACATCTATCAACTAAAACTGATCATGCTTTGGTGAACTGACAATAAAACAACCTTCCCTTCCTGTAGGCCATAATAGGCCTGCCCAAAAGAATGGAAGGAAGAGTCCAATAGAATTAATTAGGGGAGTTTTCTGTCTGATGTTAAAAGAGTACATGCTGGACACATTGTTGTCTCAACAGACAATTTCATGTAGATTAGGGGTTACATAAAAAAACACTTATACATTGGACAGGACTGAAAAAATGAAACATGGTCATTTTGAGTAGTAGTTGGTGACTACTTCACTGAACAATATACGGTAAAGTGTCTTGCCAATGGACACCACCAAAACAGCAAAGAACGGCCCGTTTCTCAGCTTTCTGAGAAACACAAACCGACAGTGTCAAAACACCCACCTCAGATCTTCACCTGAGGTTACATGGCTGGCACTTTAACTGACTGAACTATCATGGCCACTGTACAGTGGGATTGATCAAAACTAATGTAGAACAGAAATTGTTAATATTCCGATGAATTACGTAATTCCATTTTTCTTCTTTGACAGTAATTTTTACAGCCAGTCAGATTACTGAAGTGGTCAGTGTGATTCTGATTTGACTCCATCTAATGCTATGACCTATGACACATATAATGTTTGACCTTGACATTAGAAATTAAACATGACATTTGCATGCTTATCATTGAAACTGTGTTATATTGACACACACAATCACCGCATGTGAAGTTCTTTTTAATTGTGACCATGAAGTGTACCTTGAAATATGGAATATTTACGTTCTTGTTATATGACCTTGATGCATGATCTCAACACGACCTTGAGACATGTGGAATATTTTGTGACTATAACACGACATGAGTGACTGTGACAAGTGAACCATTAAAATATGTCACTCGGATGTGTGGGACATAAAAACATGTGGCCAAGACTTATGTGACCTTCACAATGATGAACTTGATTGTGTGACCTTGAAAATAATAAACAGAAAATACCAACAACATCATTACAAGACCACAAATACGCAAGCGAAGAACAATATGTGTATAAACCTGGTATGAGTCGGATTCCGCTGTGTCCAGCTGACAAACAAAAACATTTCAAATCAGATCACCTACTTCTGAAGTGAAATATCCTACTTCTGAAGTGAAATATCTTAACATCTGTTCTTTAGGTATACATCTCACAATACAGTTAAATGCCTGGGTAGAACTAAAAAACTTCAGGGGTTTTTAATTCACAGTAAAATAGGTAGTATAAACAACTACTCTAAATCACTTTATTTCGCGAACTTACCTTTTCAAACATGTTCGTAAATACATGATTTTGTAACTGAGATCTAGAAGTGACATTACTAATGATGAGCTATTAGAGTCATGGACTCTCCGAGACTCCTGTATCAGTAATCAATAACTTGGCCACCATCCAAAGGTGTCATTTTGTACAAGTAATCGAGAAGGATTCGAATTTGCAATTTTCCTTGTATATCATCGTGAAAATATAATCCATGCAAAATATAAGTGATTTAGAAAAAAGATTTATATCAGAAATTTTAGTCATTAAATCTGCTTTGTAAGTATGTAACAGACTGTAACCAGCATTTCAGGTACGAAGGAGGAAATTACTATTTGGTGAAAATTTGACGATTTTAAATGGAGGAAGGTTTTTATTGGTCTGATATATGACAGAAAAAACTTTTTTTCGTACATATCACTATACAATAAGTCAGAATTCAAACTCCAAAAGTAGATTTGACTTTTAAACCATGAAGAAGGATAATATTCCATTCCCTGTTAGCAAATAATTTTCATTAATGAAACAATTCTGTCATGGTGACGTAGATAATTTTATTCCAATGAAACACTTTGATAATTGTTACTGTCAGTAAGATTTGCATACCTGGTCAGTATACATGTAGTTGATTATGAGTTTAATAGAAATCTGCTAATAATACATCAGAGAAAGTTTTATTAATTTAAAACGTTTGGACTTTAAATGGGAAACCTGAAGAAAAATATAAAACTTTCATAACATAAAGTGATACCAAGTTTCCATTTGAATGAATCTGAAGGAAGATTAGTCACCAAATTTTTAGTGATCATATTTTTTTTAGAAATTGGTTATGATGCTTATTGCTTGTTGTTATTAAAGAACAGGATTTTGAAATATTGAAAATATTTTTTCAAATATAACTTGATTATGACTAACAAGATTTCACTGTAAACACTACAGACAAAAGAGATATGACATGTCATTTGGTATTACTGACCTCAGCTAGTCTACCAGACGGGTAAAGCCTGTCCATGTATTCCGACGCCTGGGTAGCCAAGGGGAATAACTCCTGTTCCACAGTACTATAGTTCAGGGCTGCCACTTTCACACTGTTCCAAAACAAAAGAAATTTGGGTTGAATTTAAAAAAAAAAGTCTTGATATGGGCTTTCTTACAGAAGATATTGCTCCCTTTTGGGCCTGGCCAAACATCAGCCCTTTTCTGAGCCTCATCTTCAAGTAAAGATGGCAAACCCCTTGTGGGTATCAGCTCTATTTTCAACTTTCTATATCATTTATCAAATCGAATAAGAATTTCCGTTAATGTTTAATATCAACATATTTTATTCAAAATATTTGAAACTATTTGAACACAAGTTAAAACAACTTAGCTATTTACTTTTGCATTAACAGATACATATTCCTATCATTTAATGTCCATGATGTTGTCTCACCATTTAATGAGAGCAGAGGCTACATCCACGAAGTTCTGTAGAACCACACACTCCTCTTCGGACAGTGCTACAGGCTGGACACTGGTCATCCTCTCAGTCTTCTGTTTCTCTGACCACGACTTCAGAATACTCTCAAACGCCTGCAGAGGCCAGTGACATAATGCTTATAATGATGGCAATTCAATAAATATTTTGAAATTACTTTTCCCTTAACAGATTACAGACTATTTCTCAACATATCTTTCCTGGTTTATCGGTTGACATATGGTTGCTGGGAATTGTACACAGATCTTTATTACCACAATATTTCTCTGTCAACACACCCATGCCCAGCAATAAAACTTACCCATATATGTTGCTATGCAGTAAAATATCAGATTAATGTAATTTCACTGTCCTGTAATAAGTTCACTACTTGAATTCAGATTATTGTTGCCTGTCACTGTGTAGTTCAGAACTATACCTACCCTGTCCCTGGTCAACATCTGAGCCCGGTTTTTATGAACTATGCGGATGTAGCCCGGGGGTTGCATCCACGCCTCTCCATCCACCTGTACGGGGACAGCCTCATCACCCATGATTGTGATCTTTACCTTCCGACACTACAAAACACAAATGAAAACTGAAATGGTTAAAAGGTCATGAAAACAATACTGTTTGAATGATGTTGTAACATCAATCAATTTACGTCCGAGATATTTCTGATAATTGTGAAGCAGACGGTGAATGTACCTTAATTAAGTCTCAATTACATCAGATCTACAGATTATTTCAATAATTATATGGACTTACTGAAATACAAAACAAAACTGTTCCCCAATACCTCTGTGTGTCGATATGTTACTTACATGTAATATAATTACCTGTGCTGTACTGTAGTTACCTTGCCGAACTGTAATTACCTGTGCCGAACTGTAATTACATTGCAGTACTGTAATTACCTTTATTGCATTGTAATTACTTTACTGCATTGTAATGACATGTGGCGTACTGTAATTACCTGTGACATACTGTAATTACCTGTGGTATACTGTAATTACCTAAGCTGCCTGTAATTACCTGTGGTATACTGTTATTACCTGTGCTGTACTGTTTTTACCTGTGTTATACTGTAATAACCTGAGGCGTACTGTAATGACCTGTGGCGTACTGTAATAACCTGTGGCATACTGTAATTACCTGTGGCGTACTGTAATTACCTGTGGCATACCGTAATTACCTGTGGCGTACTGTGATTACCTGTGGCATACTGTAATTACCTGTTGCATACTGTAATTACCTGTTGCATACTGTAATTACCTGTTGCATACTGTAATTACCTGTGCCTTACTGTAATTACATGTGGCGTACTGTAATTACCTGTGCTGTACTGTAATTACCTGAGCTATGCGATGCTGCTGTATATCAAGGACCCTTGACATGGCCATCTGTACAGAACCAAACACAGCTACCACCTCAAGTATCTTATCATCAAAACTTGGGGCTTGGAATGTCTGCAATAAATGTAATTTAACTTAAACTACCTCCTTCAAAATCCCATCAATCTTATCTATCCAGGTACATACGTATTCAAAACTTGAAATTAGTTGAACATAAAACTTTCATTTCACATCAATTGAAAAATACTAAAATTTAAAACTATAATTAAATTGGTATGAAAACAGATAAATATTTTTGTCAGATTTATCAAATTTAAAATTTATTTAAACAATCATTTTCAAGTTTCTGATCTAATGCTGATCAGGGATTCATTTATTGCCCCTTCTTACTTACATCATCTTCTTTAGTGCCTCCCCAGAAGTTGGATCCGCCACCGTAACTGTTCATAGTAAATATAAAAATACATGAAAGTTTTTATCACAATCTATTAAAGGTGTAAATAATTAAATTATCATTTCTGTTCTTTTTTACCTTTAGATTTGAAATATATTTTCTTTTTTCTTGGGAATTGAACACTAATTTCTTTAGATTATCAATTTCTCAGCACATACTCAAATTTTGATTAAATACTGATTTTTCAAGAGTACCAATTTTTTTTTATTTGGAATGAAACATTCCAGGGTATAAATTTTATCATGTGGATTTATTAGATATAAAACCCTAATATATTCCAGGATATCATTTTTATCATGTGGACTTATTAGATATAAAACACTAATATATTCCAGGATATCATTTTTATCATGTGGACTTATTAGATATAAAACACTAATATATTCCAGGATATAAATTTTATCATGTGGACTTATTAGATATAATACTAATATTTTCCTGGGTATCAATTTTCTAACCATTTAGGTAAACTACTCTTACCTTGGAATGTTGAGGATGACAATGCCCTGTAATGACGGTAGGGGTATTCGCTGACCATCACACTCTAACTGGACACGCTGGTCAAGGTTCTTAAATGTCTGGTGTAGGATTTCTTTACCACCTAATACTCCGTACCACATCATGTTCTTTGTTCGACTCCTACACACAGAATTTTATGGATTTTGTCTCAAAAATGTTCTTATATTGCAGAAGCTGTTACCAGTATATAGAGGTAAAATCCAAACTTACTCTATCAATATCCTCACTCTTGTTGACCAGGATAGCAGTGTGATAGAGATCTTGTGGGAGGATACCAGAATACATGGACAAAACTCAAGTAAGATGGGCAGGTGACCTTTCTTATCTGATCAGTAAACCAAATCCTGGCACTACATACCACCAAACCACCCTAGTGTCTGCGTATCAGGTATCAAGGTTTTCTACTTTTACGACATCAACGTACCTTAAATGGATCTAATTACTCTGTACTCATTTTGAAATTCAAATTTAATATCTACAAGTGAAACATGAAATATTTTTGAGACGTACCTGCACTTCTCTGGGTGGACCTCCCGTTTGTTTTGGAAGTCAAGTGTAATCTTGGCATCAAGACCTATACCAAAATAGTTGTTCATCACACATCGCTCCATGTACTCCTCTCTGAAATTCAAATTAGAGGTCAAAGGTCAATAGGCAAAAGTCAAGGGTGGAAAGTGGCGATAAAGGGACTAAAGGTCTTAGGTGAAATAATTGGCATGTCAATGGTGGAAAAAGTGCAGCCAAAAGGTCAAATGTGAACAGGTCAACAGTTAATAGGTCAAAGGCTGAAATGTGCAGTAGAAGTGTCGACAGGTCAAAATGTAAAGGTCAAAGGTGGAAATTACAGAATTGGTCAAAGTCAAAACATGAAAAGTAAAAAGAGGTGAGATCAATGATGATCAGTCCCAAGATAGAAATGACTGCTCAGTGGCCAGATGAATTTAAATACAACAGTTAACAAGACTTCAACAATATGTTTGCCACAACTACTTACGGAGGAATATCCTCCTCCATGAGAGGAGAGGCTGCGGCACACAAGGCATCAGCATTGGCCAGTAATACTTTACTGATGAAGCTACCACCAGCCAGCTTACCAGCGATACTGCTACTTAAACCTGTAAACGAAAAAACAGTGTTTGGTTGACTCTAGAATAAGACCTTAAAATCTGAGTTAAGGAGCTACATCTTCAAACACAAGCTTTTTATTTAAGAAGCAGTAAAGTGTGACCTTTGACTTTTCAACCTGGACCGATGATCACCAAAATTAAATTCAGTGTAGAACTTGATGTTTTATCTTGTAAACAATGTTACATCTTGACAAAAGGTACCAAAATCTAATCATGTGTAAAACTTTTGACAGAATTTGCATTTACACAAAAAAGATATTGTTCCTCACTAGTTCGAGATTCTGTTTCTCACCCGAATCTATTACTTACTTGGGAGTACACTATAATCACAGAAAGGGAAGCCCATCAATGGGACAGGAATGCTCTCTTTGTTGGGACTTTTTTCGCGGGTCTGTGAAGACAAATTAGACCCTAGACTAGATGTACGGTTAAACATACTCATACTGCTGATTCGTCGGGACGTAGTTGGCTCCTCAATCCTCGGAGATCGCTCACCATCTGAAACATTTCAAATGTTGAAGTCAGATGATGATGAACATAAGTTTGTTGATTCAAGATTAATGCAATATTTCATTCTTGCCTGCTGCCCTTTGCTAAACACATGGCTACTTCAGGGCTTTTTCTGAGAGCTTTTATGGGCCCTATTCCAAATTGAAATTTGCAGTTTACTCCTAAAATAATCTTTACAATTTCATCCAATTTTCTTCCCAAGGCGAGACAAAAAAGCCCCATCCCAAACCAGTGAGAAAAAGCCCTGCACCTAGACACTAGAAATATCCTACCTTGATATGATACCAAAAACACTTGTTTTTTTTTTTTAAATATGTAAATTACATACTACCCACAATTCAATTTCTATGGTTCAGATCTGGTGGAAACAAAGATGGCAGGCATGAAAACAGCCACTGATCAAAACTTTAACACAGCACAGATACCAGGTTTTAACATATCTTATAGATATAGTAAAGCCAGAAACTCACCACAATTACGAGGGTTGAGGAGCGGGGAGACAGGTGCCACCTCGGAGGTAAATATTGAGAATGTTGGAGCTGAATGTGAAGTCTCTGTGTCTGTTACCAAGCCCCGACCCCCGGAGTCAACGTTGAGATGCTCCGTGCTACCGATAGACCGTGACTCGTGGATCAAACCAAGCTGCTGTTCTGTCTGTGCATTTTGTTCATCCACAGCTATAAATAGAAACATTAATTACCTCACATCGACAGCTATAAATAGAAACATTAATTACCTCACATCGACAGCTATAAATAGAAACATTAATTACGTTACATCAACAGCTATAAATAGAAACATTAATTACTTCACCTCCACAGCTATAAATAGAAACATTAATTACGTTCACATCGACAGCTATAAATAGAAACATTAATTACTTCACCTCCACAGCTATAAATAGAAACATTAATTACTTCACCTCGACAGCTATAAATAGAAACATTAATTACCTCACCTCCACAGCTATAAATAGAAACATTAATTACTTCACATCGACAGCTATAAATAGAAACATTAATTACTTCACCTCCACAGCTATAAATAGAAACATTAATTACTTCACCTCCACAGCTATAAATAGAAACATTAATTACTTCACCTCCACAGCTATAAATAGAAACATTAATTACTTCACCTCCACAGCTATAAATAGAAACATTAATTACCCATACTTTTCTGTATATAATGCATGCTCTCTCCCTAGACTCACACATACTTTTCTATATGTTAATAATTTAATTTTGCTTGTAACAAGCATTTTCATTGGCTCAAAAAATTATGTTATCATCTCATAACATAAAAAAAATAAACTGTGACGTCAGCGGAGTAATCGTTGTTCACGGGATTTTGTATTTATTGATGCGTTTTTAAATATCTGGAGCAAAATAAACATGTTAAAATTAATGAAAATGTTTCTTATCGTTGTTAATTAAATTATAAGGGTTAACTGTAATATTTTGTTTACGTTATTGAGCAATAACACAAAAAACTGGGGTGTACTCTTTTCATAAACCGCGATAACGTAAAAAAAATATTACAGTTAACCCTTAAATAATGTTTCTGTATATAATTTCCCCTATAACTACTAACTCACCTCTCTCTGTGTGTTCAATTATCTGTCGTATTGCCTTCTTTAGGCTATTAGCCCGGGACATCAAGGCATCTCTGGGTTTGAAAATTGCCTAAAATCAACAAAGCAAAATGTATACAACTTTGTGGTATTACAATCTACACAACACTAATGTTTACCCCTTGGTAGTAATATCTTGTATCAATTTCTCAAAATCAAGGGGTTTTAACTACAAACACGTCAAAAAGTAAAAAATCATTTTATCTATATTCCAGGTTTGGTTGGAATAATATTGGTAATTTCTGAGAAACTGAAAATGCAAAACTAAAAGTGTACATTTCCAGCACCCCTAATTTCCATTGTCAATGGACAAAGAGGGTGTCTTGGCAAAAATGAAAGAAAAGCTTTTTTGAAATAAACCCAATCTCTGTCAATGTTATTTTCTATTGAGAATGGCCCCCTTATCAATATTAGATCATTCACAGAATTAATCCTTAGATGTACAGCCCAGAGAGTCCTTACTGTAGGTAATACTTACAGTTTTTGTTTTGGGAGGCACATTAATTTCTCCAGGAACCACATCATTATCCGGAGATTCTATCACTGGGTCGGACTCCTCACGGTGAATCTGAACCTGCAACAGGTAAATCACAAGTGAATTCTATTGGAAAACAGGTAAATCATGAATAAGTTCTATGGGGAAACAGGTAAATCATGAATAAGTTCTATTGGGAAACAGGTAAACCCTGAATGAGACCTACTGGGAAACATGTAAAACTCTAGTCAGTTCTACTGGGAAATAGGTAACTCATGACAGAGTTCTACAAGAAACAGATAAATCATGAGAGTTCTACTGGAAATTGGACTTCCTTCACTCTGTAATGCTCAAATTTGATCAAAACCCATTCAGTCGTTCAGCACTAGTAGCAATGCATGGCATAACCTACCTGAGATGTCGATGTAGATGCTTGAGCTTCTTCTTTTAAAGTGACGAGCAGACTATCTAATTTCTCATTCAATACATTACACTGAAATCAAATTGTAATTTCATATAAATATGTGACCTTAAACGATACAATGTTGTTTTTATGTTTTAGTAGGTCTAAAACTTTTCAGAATGGTCTGATCAAATTTAACTTTTCTCAATTGAAAACAATATCATCTTCACTCTAACCAACTCAATTCTCTAAAACAATTAAATCTAAAATATTGGACCAAATTGTTTTCTAGATTAAATATCTATCTTTAAAACATTTATACGACTTGAGCCAGAATTTTGGTAATTCTATAAAGGGGAATAACTCTAACATGCCATGTACCTCGTAGGATTCTCCAACTTTGGCAACAAAATCTTTAACAGTTTCACATAACACTCTGAAATGGAAAAGATTATTTTGATAATCTACAACATGAAACAATCTTTTACATTGAATTTTTATCTGACCCTGAATATATGAAAGCTGAAATGTTATTGTTTTTTATCATTTCAACAAAAGAGAAGTAATGACATGTATGTTAATGTGAAAAGTGAATACTACTTTCATATTGTTGTAAGTCTAATCAGAACATCTTACTTTGCTGAAGAAATGACAACAGAATGATCTTCGGAATGTAGAATCTTGGAAAGATGATTGGCGACCGAGTCTTCATACACAGATATAGGGTCAAACTGCAGAGAGAAAATAACTATAAGAGATATTTAATGGAACAAGAGCATTACATTATACTTCAACAATAAATTGTTGTCTCTATGTTTGACAAAATCTTTTAATGAATTATTTTCTTCCAAATTATTTCTATTTTAAACTGTTCTAAACAATCAACTACAAGATTGTACAAAAAATGAAAAATTTGTTCACATCAATTTTCCTTCCATCCCTTCTTTGAATATTTGAATAATAGTACACAAAATTCCAGTTGGTGTAGGGATGAATACCCCCATCAAATTGCACCAGAATACATTAACATCACCTAGATGGCCCTTTAAAAGTCTTTCAATGAGGCCAAATACCTGCTAATCAGGTAAAATTTCAAATGAGTAGCTGAGTCCTACACATAGGAGGAAGTCTATACCTGTTGAGACAGTTTCCGAGGGGGAGGCATAGTACCCTCGTATGTCCATACACTCCATCTTAAAACATAAAACAAATGGTCAGCTACTGTAGTTCAATCACCACTTCATTTTAAACATCTTTTCCAAATATTGTAAATCACTCAGATTTCATGAATACTTTTTATTTTGTGAACATACCTCTTAAGACATCTACGCAAACACATGATTTTGTGAAAGCTGACCTAGAAATGACTTTAAATTCACAAATAATGAGCTTTTAGAATCATGGACTCTACAGGACTCCTATATTGGTTATCGATAGCTTGGCCGCCATCCAGGTGTTATTTTCGAACAAGTAATTGTGCAGGATTTGAATTTGTGATTGACTCTCTTCATGTATTAACACTGAAAATAAATTCCTATGCGAAATATAAGTGATTTACAGTCTGAAGAACACACTACAATTGCTATCTGATCCTTTAAAATCTGTACAACTATCTTAAGACAAATAGGAGGAGAAAGACCCCATAATTTATGAACAGACGATGGATGGACTGAGACACAGCTGTTAATATCAACGTTAGACTCCCAACATCTTACCTATCTAACATCTTGATTTGTGAATGTTCCAGTTTTTCCAATATCACAGTCAGTTGAGTATCTGCTTCAAATGTTGCTCCCCACCCTAGCACTCGTGCCAAGTCATTGCCAGTCCCAAAAGGTAGCACCCCAACTTGACACTACAACACAGAATCAATACAGTGCATGTCATGGTAAGTCGCAATAAACAGAACACAAAAGGTGGAGTTTTCTTGGCAACTTCTAATCTTAAACACAGGAGCTTATTCTGACCCCCATGCCTTGTGATCAATACAGCCAGGCTGTTTTTTGTTTTTGTAGTTTGATTTTTTTTTTTTTAAATGTTACATAATAATTTGTTCATTTAAGAAATAAGGACAGACCTAGTGATTTTATTTCTGATTCAAGGCGAACCTTGACGAAGACTTTTTTAAGTGCTGTATTAACAACTGAAGATCTGCCAAGATATATACCTGATATGTCACATTCAAAAAGTTAATTAACCGATTTATCCGCATAAACAAGAAGATCACTGTTCTTACTCCGATCTCCATTACAATAGATGGATGTCTATTTCACAATGACTTCCCATAGCATGCCAATACCCATTGTGTCAGGTCGGTACCAAAATCTTACCTGTCGATGTAGGTCTAGTGTATCTATCTCCGACAACACCCAGCCTACACTTCCATCACCCCCACACACCAAGATTCGGAACTGGTCAAATTTTTGGAATAGTCTTAACCTAGAATGAAAACAAATTGTAAGAACTGCTGATACAACACAACACATGCAATAATAACGATCAGATTAAACTTTATACTTTAACAGGAAAACATGTAAACCATTTAACCAGTTGAAGATCTTCCTGCGGATGTTGTCAGGTCATCTTTACTTATTGTTGATTAACAGGAAAAAGCATATCGGGTATTGCTAAAACAATACATCTAAAAATAGTAACAGTGACCTTGACTTTGACCAAAAACTTGTATGAGATAAAATTGTTTAAATGTTAAATATTATCATGCTTTCCATGAACTTTAACCCCAGTATTGTTGTTAGTTATACTGGTATTTAATATGATTTGTCAAAATCTGTTCCCATCATAAAGAATTAATGCTTGGTAAACTTATGCGGGACAGACATAAATAAATCAATATCCTTCACTTACGATCAACACAGAGGGAATTCTACACATGGTAAATGAATTAATGGTTACCCTGGGTGAGGTCCTCCGTTCATGAGATCAAACACCTGAGCAGGATTTAATAGCTGCTTAAACCGTCGTAAAAACTTCACTCCCTGAAACAACAACAACACATAAATATCAATGGTAATCTTTTCACACCAAAACACTTTTTATTTATCACTCAATGAGTTTACTTAATAACATTGCCCTGCATTATTTTAAGCTGAATTTCCTTTTTTATTTTAAGGAAGGGAGATAAATCTTGCACAAAATGTGAGGTAGCATACACCTTTAAATCAATTGAGGAACCTTTTGATAATGTCATTGATAGATATGTCTTTTTCAAAAGAAGGGAAGATAATTGAAGCACAAAATATCAGGTAGCATACAACCTTAATTTCTTGGAGAAACTGTACCTGATTGTCACCTGACTTAGTGTTTACAAATACGAGGAGAGGTGAGGTTCCTGCTGGACGAGTGGCCTCCCAGTACCCGTCCGAATCTATGTTGTTGATGGCAATTGGAGGTAGAATGGACACTTTGCATTGGCCTAAGGGACACTGGGACTGGAAGTACTCCTTACACGCTGTGTGGACCTGTAGCATAACAGATAATACGTAGAGAAATGACACATTTAATACAAATGTTGTGTGTTTGCTGGGTTTATTGCCCCGTGAACAGGAAGGGTCATTCTGAGAATGGGTCTTTATGTAGTAGTTGGTGACTACTTCACTGAACAACATACAGGAGCCCCATCACATGCCATTCACAGCAATTAAGATAAAGTGTCTTGCCAAAGGACACAACCACGACAGCACAGATCGGCCCGTTTCTCAAGATTCCGGAGGAACATAATCTGACACAGGTAGAGAGTGTTTGTTACAAGGAGTTTATGAAATGAAATTTCTTTTTAATATATATAAGCTGGAAATACACTTTTTCTAAAGTTGGGAAAAAAAAATCATAACCATTACATCAAGAAGGGTCAATGTTATTGTTGAATTATCATTAAGAAAGTAAATACAATATTAGAATAACTTGACAGAGCTTACAGAGACCAATAATTGAATTTTATTACTAATACTTCAGTCATTTTTTAAGATGAACCTGAAAATTTAGGGCTTTTTCCAGCAAAAAAAAAAAGTTTGAAATTAAAAAACATATTTTTCATGGCAACAATTTGTTCAAATCCTCCAGACACAATGTACTAACAATTAAATCTAAAGCCAACATATGTACATAAAATCTGGCAAAAAACACTTTCAAAGTTTCGGCCACTCAACATCAGATTTTGTATGACAGATCTTGTCAATGATGAAATGAGAAAAAAAGAAATAGTGAGAGTGTAATGTGATTTATTTGATCTATGTACACTGTCTAAAACAATCTAAACATGATCTTTGTTACTCAGTTGACCTTTCTCTGTCCTGTAAAACTAATTTGATGAATTGAGACTTGACACACCTACACACAGTTACATGATATAAATCTGATTTTATTGCCGATATCAATAGCTCTGCCTTCATGTCTCCTCCATTCTGTCTCACATTAACAAACTATACAGTTGTCAGTTTCAATAATAACGGCTTTGTTTTTAGGATGAATGATGGGTATTAAATTTTATATTCAAACTTTATAGAGTAAAACCTACCTTAGCAAAATCCTGTCTTAAACGATGCATCTCTATATGACCTCGGTTTATTTTTAGTATATCTTACTAGATATCGTCACTGAGTAAAATGCATTCCACAACTTAATACCTTGACTACCTTCGGCTATATCTGTAATAAACAACTCCATTCCACTGGAAATGACTAGAATTATTCGCCCCTTCTGAAGCTTGCACCACAATATACTACATTTGTATATCAGAACTTCACTATCTGTGTCTTCGAACAGCTTATTACTTTGTATCCAGCAATGTTTTGAATTTAATTGGCTAACAAAGACAGAAGGGAAATGGTTGTCTTTTATACCCATGTTTAGAGACAACCCATGTTAACAGACCAACCCTTGTTGAAAGACAACCCTTGTTGAAAGACAACCCATGTTAAGAGACAACCCTTGTTAAGAGACAACCCTTGATGAAAGACAACCCTTGTTGAAAGACAACCCTAGTTGAAAGACAACCCATGTTAAGAGACAACCCTTGTTGAAAGACAACCCATGTTCAGAGATCCCCCTTGTTAACAGACCAACCCATGTTAAGAGACAACCCTTGTTGAAAGACAACCATTGTTGAAAGACACACCCTGTGAGCTGACAACCCATGTTAAGTGACCACCTCTGTTAAGAGACTACTCCTGTTAAGAGACCACCTCTGTTAAGAGACTACCTCTGTTAAGTGACCACCTCTGTTAAGAGACTACCCCTGTTAAGAGACCACCTATGTTAAGTGACCACCCCTGTTAACTCTTTCCGTACTCACGACGACTACAGACGTCACAAAAATGTGCTCTTGTATCCTTCATGACGACTACACACGTCGCAACTAACATGCCTTCCATCCTTTGTGACGACTCAAATCGTCGTAAAACATCGCGAAAGATGTTGATATCACGTGCTGGTTTAGCATAGTCATACGAAGGAATTGACATGGAAATGATATTTTTAAGAAACAAGAGGCCCATGGGCCTTAACGGTCATCTGACAAACACTTACACTTACAGCAGGGACACGCCCCTCAATCCAGCATTATTACCATCAATTATTTATCGCAGCCAGTTATGTTTTAGATCAAATTTGGTTTTTATCCATTTAGCTTGTCCAGAAAGAGCAGCATCATAAAGCAAAATTTTAGCCAAGTTCCCATTTTTGGGGCATGCCCCTCTGTCCCAATGTGTCAGACAAGACTCATTTATATCAATTAGGATTGCCTTTCCCCAATGATGTTTCATACTAAATATGTTTGTAATCAATTAAGGCATCAAGGAGGAATTGCATTTTTAAGAAATGTTTAACCTAAGCGCTTAGAACTTTTTGCCCCATCTTTTTTTCCCCAGGGGTCAGACCTGTCTCATTAAAATATGATTGCCGTCACCTTATGTTTCACATCAAATTGGGTTGTAATCCACCAGAAGGTCACACTAGCCTCGTTTATAGAAAATATGACCACCCTTCCCAATGGATGTTTCACACCATATTTCGAATTAATCCACCCAAGGATTAGAGAGAAGTAGGATTTTTAGCAAAAAATCACCAAAGTTCCCCTTTTGGGGCCCCGCCCCTCTGGCCCTAGGGGTCAAACTAGTCTCATTTATATAAAATAAAATATGATTGTCCTCCTCCAATGATGTTTCACACCAAATTTGGTAATAATTCACCATGGGGGTTAGGAGTAGTAGTATTTTAAAGCAAAATTTCATCAAAGTTCCCTTTTTGGGGCCCTGCCCTTCTGGCCCCAGGGGCCACACCAGCCTTTTTTATATGAAATATGACCACCTTCCCCCAATGATGTTTCACACCATATCTTGTTGAAATCCACCAAAGGGTTAAGGAGGAGTAGGATTTTATAGCAAAATTTCATCAAAGTTCCCCTTTTGGAGCCCCGCCCCTCTGGCCCCAGGGGCCACACCAGCCTCATTTATATGAAATATGACCACCTTCCCCCAATGATGTTTCACACCATATCTTGTTGAAATCCACCAAAGGGTTAAGGAGGAGTAGGATTTTATAGCAAAATTTCACCAAAGTTCCCTATTTGGGGCCCGGCTCCTCTGGACCCAGGGGTCAGACCAGCCTCGTTTATATAGAATATGATTGTCCTCCTCCAACGATGTTCCACACCAAATTTTGTAATAATCTACTTTTGGGTTTTGGAGGAGTAGTATTTTAAAGCAAAATTTCATCAAAGTTGCCCTTTTGGGGCCCCGCACCTCTGGCCCCAGAGGTCACACTAGCCTCATTTATATAAAATATGACCGCCCTCCCCAAATGATGTTTCACAACATATCTGGTTGAAATCCACTAAAGGGTTAAGGAGGAGTAGGATTTTATAGCAAAATTTCATCAAAATTCCCCTTTTGGGGCCCCGCCCCTCAGGCCCAAGGGGTCACACTAGCCTCATTTATATATAATATGACCGCCCTCCCCAAATGATGATTCACAACATATCTGGTTGAAATCCACTGAAGGGTTAAGGAGGAGTAGGATTTTATAGCAAAATTTCATCAAAGTTCCCCTTTTGGGGCCCCGCCCCTCAGGCCCAAGGGTTCACACTAGCCTCATTTATATAAAATATGACTGCCCTCCCCAAATGATGTTTCACAACATATCTGGTTGAAATCCACCAAAGGGTTAAGGAGGAGTAGGATTTTATAGCAAAATTTCATCAAAGTTCCCCTTTTGGGGCCCCGCCCCTCAGGCCCTATGGGTCAAACCAGCCTCATTTATATAAAATATGATCACCCTCCCCAAATGATGTTTCACACAACATCTGGTTGAAATCCACCGAAGGATTAAGGAGGGGTAAGATTTTATAGCAAAATTTCATCAAAGTTCCCATTTTGGGGCCCCGCATCTCAGGCCCCAGGGGTCACGCCAACTTCATTTATATAAAATATGACCACCCTCCCCCAATGATGTTTCACACCAAATTTAGTTGTAATCCACCCAAGGGTAGAGGAGGAGTAGGATTTTATAGCAATATTCACCTAAGTTCCCTTTTTGGGGCCCCGCCCCTCTGGCCCCTGGGGTCAGACCTGCCTCATTTATATAAAATATGATTGCCCTCCCCCAATGATGCTTCAAACCAAATTTGGAAGTAATCCACTCAAACGTTAAGGAGGAGTAGCATTTTGAAAGAAAAAGTTTACGGACGGCGCACGGCGGACGGCGCACGGCGGACGACGACGGACGAAGCACGATGACTATAGGTCATCCTGACCCTTTGGGTCAGATGACCTAATAAAAAGCAATGTAGATATCGTATTGATGAAATATTTTACGTACCAGAAGCATATTCATTCGTTAAGATTGTCTATTTCAAAGAATTCCGCCGGTTCATGCCGGGTTGTTTACATAGCTACAAAATGGCGGCCACAAATTTACTTTCGTTTTCTGCGAGATTGTTGATGTGTTAAACACAATAAAGCTATTAAAAACGATAAAATATATATAATTGAGTAACATTTATCATCAAAATAAGTAAGAAATACGTAAATTATTTTTACACACCGAAAAAACGATGTTTTGGCTGCGTGATTTCTTGCACACGTGTGACACATGTGCCGATCAACATGTCATTTCCCGCAATTCTGCCTGGTGATTTCGCCGTATTTTAAAGGAAAAATTGGGTAAAAGAGTTTCTGTACTCAGTACTCGTTCCATATGATAAACTTCATTTAATATTAAGCATCATACAACAGTGAAAGATCAGTAAAAGATCGTTTTATCGATGTCTGATGTGATAGCCATATGCTCCAATACACAAAGGACCTACCCAACATCCACTTCCGGTAGCGACCGCGAAATTTGAATGAGTACGTAAAGAGTAAAGTGACCACCTCTGTTAAGTGACCACCTCTGTTAAGTGACCACCTCTGTTAAGAGACCACCTATGTTAAGTGACTACCCCTGTTAAGAGACCACCTCTGTTAAGTGACTACCCCTGTTAAGAGACCACCTCTGTTAAGTGACCACCTCTGTTAAGTGACCACCTCTGTTAAGAGACCACCCATGTTAAGTGACCACCTCTGTTAAGTGACCACCTCTGTTAAGTGACTACCCCTGTTAAGAGACCACCTATGTTAAGTGACCACCTCTGTTAAGTGACCACCCCTGTTAATAGACCACCCATGTTAAGTGACCACCTCTGTTAAGTGACCACCTCTGTTAAGTGACTACCCCTGTTAAGAGACCACCTCTGTTAAGTGACCACCTCTGTTAAGTGACCACCCCTGTTAATAGACTACCTCTGTTAAGAGACTACCCCTGTTAAGAAACCAACTCTGTTAAAAAGCCATCCCTGTTAAGATTGATCATCAAATATTTTCTAAACTTCAAATTATAATTTTTTTTTAATCCTAATAAACTCCATGATATAAGCATTAAAATCCAAGAATATTAAATATGTTTTATCATTCCTTTTGTAACATAGCTCCTCACCTACACAGAAAACTCTAGTACATTTTGTAACATTGCAGATATCTATTGATTTTAACCCTCAGTATTATGAGGAAGAAAATCGTAATTGATGATAATTTTCAGCATCTGTGACTTCACACTGAGCCAATGTGTCTCAAAATTATATTGATCTGCTATAAAATAATTCTGTGCAATTATACTGTATTAAGTTACAGGGAAATATTCCCACAACTTAAATCTAATTAACTGTTATTGTAGTCATCTTAAACAGATTTTTATTAAATCAACTAGTATATCAATCAACACAAGTCAGGAAACCAATCTTCTCCACATTTTTTTAGCTTTAGTTTCCTTATTGATGTGAAGAGTACAAAACTAATCAATACATACAAGTTTAACATTAGTATTTAGATTCAGCAAGCATTTAAGAGAGTATTCTTGTTAAAAAGTTCAAAATTACATGAATGCTTTCAAATGTTTTTAAGCATATGTGTAGTTTTAATTCATTATCTAAATGTCCCAATTGATTGCAAGAAAAGCTCATTTGATATGCTGGAAAGTTCACTGCAAACTTAGTATGATTTTTTTGTAAAATCTAATGGTATGATTTTTGTGATGAACATGAACAGCCAGGGTCATTTAGAAGCAGGTTCTCCTTGTAGTAGATGGTGGCTACTTCACTGAATGACATAAGGAGGCTCACCGCATGCTGTTCTAATTCGACTTCGTTAAATGTCTTGTCTAAAAAACAACAATGATAAAACCTGGCAGTCTGTGATTTCAGCTTCCTGAGAATCACAAACAGCCCTGAGTCAGGAGATAAGCTCACAACTGGGATCACCACCTGTAGTTCGATTCTCAACTAACAGTTATTGCCACCCACTTTAACATTAAAACATGCTGGTAGTGTTCATAGCTACCTACTTAGCCTTACACCAGAGACATGTAGTTTGAGCACACTGCTTTCATCACGCACATTATATACGTGTTATCACACACATTATATACGTGTTATCACACATATTATATACGTGTTATCACACACAATATATACGTGTTATCACACACATTATATACGTGTTATCACACACATTATATACGTGTTATCACACACATTATATACGTGTTATAACACACATTATATACGTGTTATCACACACATTATATACGTGTTATCACACACAATATATACGTGTTATCACACATTATATACATGTTATCACACACATTATATACGTGTTATCACACACATTATATACGTGTTATCACACACATTATATACGTGTTATCACACACATTATATACGTGTTATCACACACATTATATATGTGTTATCACACATTATATACGTGTTATCACACACATTATATACGTGTTATCACACACATTATATACGTGTTATCACACACAATATATACGTGTTATCACACACATTATATACGTGTTATCACACACATTATATACGTGTTATAACACACATTATATACGTGTTATCACACACATTATATACGTGTTATCACACACATTATATACGTGTTATCACACACATTATATACGTGTTATCACACACATTATATACGTGTTATCACACACATTATATACATGTTATCACACACATTATATACGTGTTATCACACATTATATACGTGTTATCACACACATTATATACATGTTATCACACACATTATATACGTGTTATCACACATTATATACGTGTTATCACACACATTATATACGTGTTATCACACACATTATATACGTGTTATCACACACATTATATACGTGTTATCACACATTATATATGTGTTATCACACACATTATATACGTGTTATCACACATTATATACGTGTTATCACACACATTATATACGTGTTATCACACACATTATATATGTGTTATCACACATTATATATGTGTTATCACACACATTATAATGTTACACACACTTATATACGGGGTTTACCATTATATAGTGTTATCACACAATTATATACGTGTTATCCACCCTTTTACGTGTTATCACACCTTTTATACGTGTTATAACAAATTTTATACTGTTTTCAAACCCCTTTATATGTTTATCACACACATTATTTGTTTATCACCTTAATTTGGGGTTTTCACACACCCTTATATAGTGTTTTCACCACATTATTATGTTATCACACATTTTGGTTATACCTTTTTTTGTTTATATACCCAAATTTTAAAACCCGAGTACAAAATACCCACCAGGCCTTCACCAGGACATCGCCAGTCCTGATTTTTTGGGACCTCCACACGTTTTATAACAATACATTTAGCCCTAACTGGGAAGGGGTTTTCCCTTCTAGCCATGGTGTGGGATGCGATCTGTAAAAAACAAAATATCAAAAACCTTTAAATTGACAGAAACTTTTTAAAAATTTCCGTTTTAGCTACTTCACAATTGAGCAATCAAAATTTTGATCTTATTAACCCCCCCATTTAAAATACTGACCAAATGAAACCTTGGAAAACAGTTATCCTGTATTGATCGAGATTAGAGATGTAATCTACTGAAGCTTCCAAGTTTAACATCCAGTGATTTAATTCATTATTAATGTCCCAATTGATTGCAAAAAAGCTCATTTGATATGCTGGAAAGTTCACTGCAAACTTAGTATGATTTTTTTGTAAAATCTAATGGTATGATTTTTGTGATGAACATGAACAGCCAGGGTCATTTAGAAGCAGGTTCTCCTTGTAGTAGATGGTGGCTACTTCACTGAATGACATAAGGAGGCTCACCGCATGCTGTTCTAATTCGACTTCGTTAAATGTCTTGTCTAAAAAACAACAATGATAAAACCTGGCAGTCTGTGATTTCAGCTTCCTGAGAATCACAAACAGCCCTGAGTCAGGAGATAAGCTCACAACTGGGATCACCACCTGTAGTTCGATTCTCAACTAACAGTTATTGCCACCCACTTTAACATTAAAACATGCTGGTAGTGTTCATAGCTACCTACTTAGCCTTACAACAGAGACATGTAGTTTGAGCACACTGCTTTCATCACGCACATTATATACGTGTTATCACACACATTATATACGTGTTATCACACACATTATATACGTGTTATCACACACATTATATACGTGTTATCACACACATTATATACGTGTTATCACACACATTATATACGTGTTATAACACACATTATATACGTGTTATCACACATTATATACGTGTTATCACACACAATATATACGTGTTATCACACACATTATATACGTGTTATAACACACATTATATACGTGTTATCACACATTATATATGTGTTATCACACACATTATATACGTGTTATCACACACATTATATACGTGTTATCACACACATTATATACGTGTTATCACACACATTATATACGTGTTATCACACACATTATATACGTGTTATCACACACATTATATACGTGTTATCACACACATTATATACGTGTTATCACACACATTATATACGTGTTATCACACACATTATATACGTGTTATCACACACATTATATACGTGTTATCACACATTATATACGTGTTATCACACACATTATATACGTGTTATCACACACATTATATACGTGTTATCACACACATTATATACGTGTTATCACACACATTATATACGTGTTATCACACACATTATATACGTGTTATCACACACATTATATACGTGTTATCACACACATTATATACGTGTTATCACACATTATATACGTGTTATCACACACATTATATACGTGTTATCATACACATTATATACGTGTTATCACACATTATATATGTGTTATCACACACATTATATACGTGTTATCACACATTATATATGTGTTATCACACACATTATATACGTGTTATCACACACATTATATATGTGTTATCACACATTATATATGTGTTATCACACATTATATATGTGTTATCATACACATTATATACCCGAGTACAAAGCTACCTACCATGGCCTTACACCAGAGACATCGCCAGTCCTGTAGTTTGAGCACACTGCCACACGTTTTATCACACACATTACATTTAGCACTAACTGGAAGGTTTCCTTCTAGCCACTGGTGTGGCATAGCGATCTGTAACAACAAAATATCAACATGACTCTTTAACTTGACAGAAACTTTTTAAATATTCCGTTCTAGCTACTTCAGACAATAGTGAGCAGTATCAAATTATAGATGCATCTGATTAGACCCACATTTAAAAGTACTGACCAAATGAATCCTTGGAAATCAGTTATCCTACTGACATGGTCCTTAATACTCCAGTGTAGTCTAATTGAAATTGGTTCAAAAGTTGAGAAAGATTAGTTCAAACAAGATTTGTCCAATTGAATAATAGGTCTTCTTTTTGTTATTATGTTCAACATGCTTTGTAAATTAATACCAACATCCCTCAAAAATCTTATAAACCAATTTTCAGCTTAATCAGAAAACTCAATTATGTTCCAATCATGAGCCCTCATTATGTTTCCATAGAAACGGTTTTGAAAAAAACCCAACAATAACATTTAATGTGAATTGCAGCCTTTGACCTCTGACCCTTACCCCATCCTCATCCTCTATGATGTCCTTGCCTATAGCTGCCAAGGTTGCCCACTTACAGTTGGCTGCAGCCTTCACTGCACAGCGCTTGTGAGCCTTGAACTTACATACTGCAGCAAAGAAAACAAACAGTCATTCACTTCTTTATGTCCACTTTTCTACAGTTGTTTTTGGTATTTTTTTTATATCTTCTAGTGGCATTTTAAACTACAGATTAGTAGTATGTTTTGTCTGGTGTCACTTCTTGTGACTTTATCAAAGTATATTTCTGTACTACTTTGGTTCCCCAAGGGTTCAAAATGAGTCAGAAATTTGAAGTTAATATTTTTTCACAATATAACACTTAATACATATATAAGAGCCAAAAAGAACAAACAAATATTGTCATCCAAAAACAATTATCAAAGGTAAAATGGACCTTAAAATGCAGTGTTTTTTCCACCTTTTTCATTATGTAGCAAATTCTAATATTTTAACAATATGACAAGAGTAAAGATCAATGTGTTTTTCCGTTCTATTGTATGTATCAGTAAATATACTGTACATGTTGTATATATACACTAAATTTTTATTCATAATAATGTTCTTTTCATGTTTAATCCCTTTGTAAGTTTACGTTGTCAAGTACACACAACTCTAACAAAAAATGTTTGGTTTAAGGAGTTAAATGCTCATTGGTCATAACTGACGACATTAAATCTTCCCCTAGTGACCATAAACATCATCAATGTAAATCTCACAAAGGCTTAGTCAGTGACTAGCGTCACTCCAACCTGTGTAAACATCCTAACTATCTGATGTGGAGAGATCATGTCAGACAGTCGTGATGGAGGTGTTGCTTACGTAATCTACCAAGCTGCCCTAGAATCGTGGCAGACATCCAGTTTAGTGGGGCTTTCATGTATGTCCAAATAAGGTGCTCTTCTCAGTCAAAATCTTATGCCTTAAAGACACAACGTCAAACTGGCTATACTCATATACAGATGAAACGTAAGGTAGCAGTTCAAAGGTTTCACAACTCACATCACTCAAGACAACAGAATTCAAGGCCTTTTTAGGGCCCTAATCAAATTTTCCAATGAACTTTTTGCAAGGAATAAAAGAAACTTTACATGAATGATTTTTGCAGTTCCTGATGTTTATTGTTTTGTTTGATTTTAGCACCGGCTCACATATTTGTCTGAAGTCTATCAGTTTGAAATGCAATGCAATTCACCATTGTAAAATTCAGGCCATAGACCACAATCCAGGGCTTTCCAAAGCCATAGACCACAATCCAGGGCTTTCCAAAGCCATAGACCACAATCCAGGGCTTTCCCAGGCCATAGACCACAATCCAGGGCTTTCCAAAGCCATAGCCCACAATCCAAGGCCATAAACTACAATCACCGACTTTTCAAGGCCATAGACCACAATCAAATGACTTTAATTTTAGGCCATAGACCAAAATCAAAGGACTTTTTAAGGTCAGACCACAATCCAGGACTTTTTAAGGCCATCGACCACAACGGAGGGCTTTCCAAGGCCACAGACCACAATTCAAGTCTTTCCAAGGCCATAGACTAAAATCCAAGGCCATAGACTACAATCCAAGGCTATAGACCACAATCCAAGGCCATAGACCACAATCCAAGGCCATAGACTACATTCCAAGGCCATAGACTAAAATTCAAGGCCATAGACCACAATCCAAGTCTTTCCAAGGCCATAGACTACAATCCAAGGTCATAGACTACAATTCAAGGCCATAGACTACAATCCAAGGCCATAGACTACAATCCAAGGCTGTAGACTACAATCCCAGGCCATAGACCACAATCCAAGGCAATAGACTACACTCCAAGGCCATAGACTACAATCCAAGGCCATAGACCACAATCCAAGGCCATAGACCACAATCCAAGGCCATAGACTACACTCCAAGGCCATAGACTACAATCCAAGGCCATAGACCACAATTCAAGTCTTTCCAAGGCCATAGACTACAATCCAAGGCCATAGACTACAATCCAAAGCCATAGACTACAATCCAAGGCCATAGACTACAATCCAAGGCCATAGACTACAATCCAAGGCCATATACCACAATCCAAGGCCATAAACTACACTCCAAGGCCATAGACTACAATCCAAGGCCATAGACCACAATTCAAGTCTTTCCAAGGCCATAGACCACAATCCAAGGCCATAGACCACAATCCAAGGCCATAGACTACAATCCAAGGCCATAGACCACAATCCAAGGCCATAGACTACAATCCAAGGCCATAGACCACAATCCAAGGCCATAGACCACAATCCAAGGCCATAGACTACAATCCAAGGCCATAGACCACAATCCAAGGCCATAGACTACAATCAAAGGCCATAGACCACAATCCAAGGCCATAGACCACAATCCAAGGCCATAGACTACAATCCAAGGCCATAGACCACAATCCAAGGCCATAGACCACAATCCAAGGCCATAGACTACAATCCAAGGCCATAGACTACAATCCAAGGCCATAGACTACAATCCAAGGCCATAGACTACAATCCAAGGCCATAGACTACAATCCAAGGCCATAGACTACAATCCAAGGCCATACAGCAAACTTCTTCTCGATGCATCCTGGATCTCAATGAGGAATCCTATTGATAATGTCAATTGTTTGGTACTGATAGTACTGTGTCAATGATTAATTTTGCGGTGTTTTATTAAAGGAAAACAACAACTTCAAATGAAACAATTGATTGGAATGAAATTCAATGTAGAAAATAATTAATAACAACATCAACATACATCCATGCAATCATGTCATTCAGTTTGTCAAACAAGCCAAAGCTAATAACAATAAACCATGAAGTGACAATTGGAAAAGGGCTAACTTGCATACAGATACAATCTGCTTATTATTATTACCATTTTTGTTTCTAGAAGCAAGACCTTATTACCCGTGATACACTGAAATCAAATCTTGAATATTTCAACAAAACAATTTTTACTCGAATTTAAAGTCTTTTGTTATTTGTCCTTGAATAATTAGTTAGTTACAGTAAGAAGGTGTTTCAAGCTATTTCACATTGGTAAGTTGTGTACAAGATCTGCTATAAATCTGTGTAGAGAAAATTCATTTGTTGGTAAACGATTTTAAATTAAACAATAATTAACTGAAACTATTCGATTCCTGAATCCATTTTTTTTCTTCCTTTAGACAGATATTTGTACAGAATGACAAACCTTCACATGAAAGTCCATGGGAGGTAACTCCAGACAATGCCTCTCGACAAACATTGCAGTAGGTTGGTCTAGCATGGGAGCAGGCATACCAGTTGTGCTGGCCAGACATCATCTCCCGCTGGCTGGCATTGCCCTGAAACACACAAATACGTAAAACATTTACAAATTGTTCTGCAGTTTCATCATTTCATTTTCAAGGAAGATTTAGTGTCAGTTTAAAAAAAAATTTAAAAACAACACATCTAAAGCTCTCATTTTGACCAACATATGCCTTAGAACAACACATCTTTTTAACTTTCCCTTTGGATTATTACCACACTTTTCTCCAAGCATTACTGTCGTGAACCCGTTCAGGAAGGGTCTTTTCCAGATGGCAGACAATGACATCACAAAAAGTTGCTGTGCACATCAAACTACAAAATAATTGTAACTTTTTCTGCCAAACTTGCTACAAATTTTGGAAGACAAATCAATAATGTAAACAAAATTGTTTTCCTTTGTTTTTGTAAATATTACAGGGTTGTGAGAATAAAGGTAATATTACATAAAAACGGATGTCATATGGAGATTGTTTCTGAAAATAAATATAAACATTAGGCTGTTTTGATGATTCAATATGAACAAAATGAATGGCGAATCTCGTCTCGATGCCCAGTTTAACAATTTTACCAACTTTGTGAAGGATTAGTTGTTTATTAACCAAACCGCACCAGATAGATATTGTAATATATATTTTAACTATTTCTGAGTAAGAATTTGTACTTGTCTTGGTCAGCTTGTACTTATAAATAAGTGATTTTGTAGCTTGAATTGCACAGCCACATTTTGTGACCGTCTTGGTCTGCCGTCTTGAAAAGACATGGGTACAAGACAGTGAGAATTACTGACGATTCCTTGGAGCATGAAACACCTGTATAACTTAATTCATTTTTCGACGCATACCATCTCTTACTAATTTCAAATTTATAGGAGCTGCTCACTGGTGTGCCTAGGTAAACCCCATAAAGATGTTTTTTTTCTGGTGGACTTCATTTGATTTTTTAAAATATTAATAATTTACTGAAAAGCTTGATTAGAATTAGGGTAAATACTGAGTCATCCTCTTAAATAAGGAAGGTTGGCGAATGACTAGGCCTATTACAGAGATTGAATGAGAACTGTATTGTATTGTAATGTAATGTATTGTACTGTATTGTAATATATTGTATTGTACTGTATTGTATTGTATTATAATGTATTGTATTGCAATGTATTGTTTTGTATTGCTTTGTATTGTAATGTAATGTATTGTACTGTATTGTATTATATAATGTATTGTATTATAATGTATTACATTGCAATGTAATGTTTTATTGTATTGTATTGTTTTGTATTGTAATGTATTGTATTGTATTGCAATGTATTGTAATGTATTGTAATGTATTGATGTTGTATTGTACTGTATTGTTGTTGTAATGTAATATGTTGTTGGATTGCAATGTAATGTAATGTAATGTAATGTATTGTAAAGTATTGTATTATTTTACTGCCCCTTGACACAGAGTCATTTAGGGACAAACAACACCAGATGAAAAGGACACACAGAAAGAAACCACCTTAAACTGTTAACTTAAATGTTAAATGGTACAAATAACCTGAAAACCACTGATTTCAACTGGTTACAAAGCACATTATATTTTATTGTACAGTTCTATAGCATGTAATCAAATTATAAGTGATGCAGAAATTGTATTGAATCAGCATTTCATCACGACTCTGTTTGAAATCACAGCACTTTTACAATGAAATTAAATGAGAAGTCATTGGTTTAAAGACTACCAGGTATTTTTGTATATTTGTGTAATTATAAATATAATTCAATAGTTATCTGTCCTTAAACTTTGATTGGATTGTCCGACTGCCAGCTTTACAGTCTCTGGATGAAATGGAAACATGAATGCAGTCTATTTTTAGTAACAATGATCATAACCTTTGACCTACTGGCCACTAAAACAACCCCCACATATGCATCCATTTCCTGTCCACATAAAACTACTAAAGAATTAAGCCATTAGTGTATGAGAGCACAATATGAGGTGGTTTTCATTAGCTACCTTTGGACTGGTAGAAGAATCAATGCCCAGCTCCTGAACAATGTCCACTCCAGTATGCTAAGTGTAGCCTTCTTTTAGTGTTAGGAATCTGTTGTCATTTCATAATCGATGATTGGTTATAATCCGTTTAAGTATTTTGATTGATTGTCAATTAATGACCAGTTAGCCAGCCAGGGTGGGTTTTTTTTCTCACTGGTTTGTCAATGGTCTTTTATGTCACAATTTGGGGAAAAAATTGATGAATTAGGAAGGAAATCTTCAGGGGTAAACTTGAAATTTTGGGAATTTTCCTTAGATAAGAAATAATTTCAATGGGGATTGTGGCCCACTTTATCTCGGGGCCCCAAAAACTCACACAAAAGCCCTGCCAGTGAACTCAAATTGTATGAATTTCGTTATGTTCGTACCATTTGGTTGGTGTGCCCACATGGTCTTACTGTAAGTTTTATATATAATCTACAAATTAGTTAAACAAACCAGAAATCCTAAAGGCTTCTGCAACACTGAAATATTGAACTCATTTAATGAATTATATTATGATATTGGAATTCATCTGAGATTGTATATTGATGTTGACAGTACATACCATATACTATGGTATATACCAATCCAATACTGACATTTTCAGGATTTTGACAATGAACTTTGATCTTCAAATTTTTTGACAGATTTCCATTGAATAGAACAGCAAACAGACTGCAATAACAGCTATCAGTTGTATCATGAGGTCATATTTAAGATGACGTCATGATTAACATATTCTCACTGCCGAATATAGCCAATCAAACTATCTATACAGAAGCTGTTGTGAAACGGTAGTATAAACAAACAAATACCTACCAAAAATTGTCCATACTCCATACACTTTCCAGTTTTGTTGGAACATTTGAATTGTTTTTGAGGTCACATAAGATTCCCGATAAGCCACATCCGTTTGGCTGACATTATACAGATAAAGTCTATACCTCTACATACCTTGTTCCCTACAAGACCAATGCACTTTAGGGCAATACTGGTAGTGTTTACACAGGTAACATAATTACCTGTCACTGTGTATCTATCACATGTCACTTCTCGGAGACAATTACAGGTATGATGGATGGTGTAACCTATGACCTTAACAGGCCACTACATACGACAGCTGGGTAATTAAACCTACCGAGGTGATTATAACGGACAAACACAGGAAATCAGAGCTACGTCAGAACTAATATTTTGGAAATAATTGACACATTTGTCTATGTGATGTATAAACAAGGTTTATCAACCTTCGTTTGTTCATTACATTTTTTTCATATCTATTTTATTATCTATGTGGTAGAAACTTTATATTGCAACCCTGGTAAATACTAGCTGCAATATGCCGTTCGGCTGAAGAGATCTTCTCTTAAGCTCGATCTGTTGAGCGTGCATGCATGAAACTAGTAAGCCAGAGGTCCTTGGTTCGATCCCAAGCGGAGGCAGTGATTAAAATTTAACTAATCATGTGCTCTGTTACTTTAACGTTTCTTTAACAGGACTTTCTTGTCTGATTTTTGGAAGAAAATTGTCAAAAGCATCATATTTATCTGGAAATAATCTTGGGGAGCCAATGGTAAAAATCTTGTTCAATGTAAGGGGTGGGCTTCTTACTGCGTATATATATACATAGTGAACCGAAACTTAGCTCGAGTGCTATCTTGAATTTCCACCACGTGTCAGTGGTACATGGACACCTAGTATCAATTTTACATATACAGTTGATGCTTATTTCTTGTAGTGAGGCATAATTATTGATCAGAGTTGTTTTTTTGTTATAATTTCAGAAAGAATAAAAGTTTCAAGCCTAATGATCAGATGAAATTGACATTTCAAAAGTTTTATTCACGGTCAAATGGGATATATTGATAAGAAAGCAAAATAAAGAAGTCAAAGTATGGAAAACCATCAAACTGGCAGTCTTCATTATTATATATATTCGTTGAATTCTACGGGGCTTATATTTAGAGGTTGTCCCAATTAAATCTAGTTCCACAGGTATTAAAATTTGAGCAGCCATGCTTTATAAACTTTTTACGGTAAACATTCCATACATTTGTTTATACTGTATATATAAATAATCGTTGGGTATTTATTTTCGTGCTATATTCAATGACAGCAAATATAGGGAAACGAAATCCCCCACTAATATTACCATCTATATAGCACTCAACTGATACATTTTGATTGACATAAAAATATTGGTAAAGAACTGAATCTCTTCAAAAATAAGCAGCAAATCCATGTTGTCAGTCATGCCATGATGGTTTTTAACATGGTTTGCTGAATCTGGAAAGACCTTCAGGCATTTTCTATTTACATAAGACTCCAAACAATATCTATTACAAGTAAATGAAACGGTTTTTTTTAATGGAAACTAATAAATGTGTTAAATTTTGTTTTCTCTCAATGTATTGTCAATCTAATCAAATTTTCTGTTTGTACAAAATTGTTGAGCAAGCAGACTTTTTTTTTGGGCTAGCAGATTTTTAGAGTCTACTAGCTCGCCCTGGATTTGTGTTAAGAAACCATAACTGTGTTAGTCAAAACATTTTATTCGCACTTGTATTTAATTAATCATTTAATGTCTTAATCTAATTTACATCGCATGATATTTTCTCTCTGGTGTACTGTACTGGTAATCTAGTTTGTACCAGGAGTGCTTCCTCAGGTTTTAATATACACATATCCATTTATATCCAGTGATCCATACATATCAAACCAACACTAAGTCGGATCTCAAACATTGTAAAACCTCACTCTGCCAGATCTACAGGAATCCCAACAAATGCTCTAGGTAACCATGCTTGCACATCAATACTGTTACAAATTAATATATATTTCAGACTTATGTCTGCAGAATCCTATTAAACAGGGGGTGGGCGTATTACTGACATCCCCCCCCCCCCCCCCCCCCCCCCCCCCCCAGGAGGGGGCTTATTCTCAGAATTCCTTCTACTATGTAGAGGAGGTCAAGTGGCATGGGCACCGGCTTATTACTGTACACTCCCGAATGAAGATGAGGCAAAAATTTGAGATAGGCTTATTACTATACACTCTTGAATGTACAGGAGGTCAAAAGTTGAGATAGGCTTACTAGTGTACACTTCTGAATGTACAGGTCAAAAGCTTGGGTGGGCTTATTACTGTACACTCCTGAATGTACAGGAGGCCAAAAGTTGAGATAGGCTTATTACTGTACACTCCTGAATGTACGGG
This sequence comes from Pecten maximus, assembly GCF_902652985.1. Taxonomy (NCBI): domain Eukaryota; kingdom Metazoa; phylum Mollusca; class Bivalvia; order Pectinida; family Pectinidae; genus Pecten; species Pecten maximus. The sequence goes on from NC_047028.1 coordinate 17,351,087, forward strand.
AGGCCAAAAGTTTGGGTGGGCTTATTTCAAGACCTCCTACCCAATGAACAGGAGGTCAAACTCTGGGGTAAGCTTATCATTGGATACCCTCTCCCATGTACTGGAGGTCAAATGTTGGAGTAGGCTTATTACTGGACTTCCTCTCCCATGTACTGGAGGTCAAATGTTGGAGTAGGCTTATTACTGGACTTCCTCTCCCATGTACTGGAGGTCAAATGTTGGGGTAAGCTTATCATTGGATACCCTCTCCCATGTACTGGAGGTCAAATGTTGGAGTAGGCTTATTACTGGACTTCCTCTCCCATGTACAGGAGGTCAGATGTTGGGGTAGGCTTATTACTGGACTTCCTCTCCCATGTACTGGAGGTCAAATGTTGGAGTAGGCTTATTACTGGACTTCCTCTCCCATGTACTGGAGGTCAAATGTTGGAGTAGGCTTATTACTGGACTTCCTCTCCCATGTACTGGAGGTCAAATGTTGGGGTAAGCTTATCATTGGATACCCTCTCCCATGTACTGGAGGTCAAATGTTGGAGTAGGCTTATTACTGGACTTCCTCTCCCATGTACAGGAGGTCAGATGTTGGGGTAGGCTTATTACTGGACATCCTCCCCCATGTACAGGAGGTCAGATGTTGGGGTAGGCTTATTACTGGACTTCCTCTCCCATGTACAGGAGGTCAGATGTTGGGGTAGGCTTATTACTGGACATCCTCCCCCTTGTACAGGAGGTCAGATGTTGGGGTAGGCTTATTACTGGACTTCCTCTCCCATGTACAGGAGGTCAGATGTTGGGGTAGGCTTATTACTGGACTTCCTCTCCCATGTACAGGAGGTCAGATGTTGGGATAGGCTTATTACTGGACATCCTCCCCCATGTACAGGAGGTCAGATGTTGGGGTAGGCTTATTACTGGACTTCCTCTTCCATGTACAGGAGGTCAGATGTTGGGATAGGCTTATTACTGGACATCCTCCCCCATGTACAGGAGGTCAGATGTTGGGGTAGGCTTATACTGGACTTCCTCCCCCATGTACAGGTCAGATGTTGGGGTAGACTTATTACTGGACATCCTCTCCCATGTACAGGAGGTCAGATGTTGGGGTAGGCTTATTACTGGACTTCCTCCCCCATGTACAGGAGGTCAGATGTTGGGGTAGGCTTATTACTGGACATCCTCCCCCATGAACGGGAGGTCAGATGTTGGGGTAGGCTTATTACTGGACATCCTCTCCCATGTACAGGAGGTCAGATGTTGGGGTAGGCTTATTACTGGACATCCTCCCCCATGTACAAGAGGTCAGATGTTGGGGTAGGCTTATTACTGGACATCCTCCCCCATGTACAGGAGGTCAGATGTTGGGGTAGGCTTATTACTGGACTTCCTCGCCCATGTACAGGAGGTCAGATGTTGGGGTAGGCTTATTACTGGACATCCTCTCCCATGTACAGGAGGTCAGATGTTGGGGTAGGCTTATTACTGGACTTCCTCGCCCATGTACAGGAGGTCAGATGTTGGGGTAGGCTTATTACTGGACATTCTCCCCCATGTACTGGAGGTCAGATGTTGGGGTAGGCTTATTACTGGACTTCCTCTCCCATGTACAGGAGGTCAGATGTTGGAGTAGGCTTATTACTGGACTTCCTCTCCCATGTACAGGAGGTCAGATGTTGGAGTAGGCTTATTACTGGACTTCCTCCCCCATGTACAGGAGGTCAGATGTTGGGGTAGGCTTATTACTGGACTTCCTCTCCCATGTACAGGAGGTCAGATGTTGGGGTAGGCTTATTACTGGACATCCTCCCCCATGTACAGGAGGTCAGATGTTGGTGTAGTCTTATTACTGGACATCCTCTCCCATGTACAGGAGGTCAGATGTTGGTGTAGGCTTATTACTGGACTTCCTCCCCCATGTACAGGAGGTCAGATGTTGGGGTAGGCTTATTACTGGACTTCCTCCTCCATGTACAGGAGGTCAGATGTTGGGGTAGGCTTATTACTGGACATCCTTCCCCATGTACTGGAGGTCAGATGTTGGGGTAGGCTTATTACTGGACATCCTCCCCCATGTATGGGAGGTCAGATGTTGGGGTAGGCTTATTACTGGACATCCTCCCCCATGTACAGGAGGTCAGATGTTGGGGTAGGCTTATTACTGGACATCCTCCCCCATGTACAGGAGGTCAAATGTTGGAGTAGGCTTATTACTGGACATCCTCCCCCATGTACAGGAGGTCAGATGTTGGTGTAGTCTTATTACTGGACAACCTCTCCCATGTATGGGAGGTCAAATGTTGGTGTAGTCTTATTACTGGACATCCTCTCCCATGTACGGGAGGTCAGATGTTGGGGTAGGCTTATTACTGGACATCCTCCCCCATGTACAGGAGGTCAGATGTTGGGGTAGGCTTATTAATGGACATCCTCCCCCATGTATGGGAGGTCAGATGTTGGGGTAGGCTTATTACTGGACATCCTCCCCCATGTACGGGAGGTCAGATGTTGGGGTAGGCTTATTACTGGACATCCTCCCCCATGTACAGGAGGTCAGATGTTGGTGTAGTCTTATTACTGGACATCCTCCCCCATGTACAGGAGGTCAGATGTTGGGGTAGGCTTATTACTGGACTTCCTCGCCCATGTACAGGAGGTCAGATGTTGGGGTAGACTTATTACTGGACATCCTCCCCCATGTACAGGAGGTCAGATGTTGGGGTAGGCTTATTACTGGACATCCTCCCCCATGTACAGGAGGTCAGATGTTGGGGTAGGCTTATTACTGGACATCCTCCCCCATGTACAGGAGGTCAGATGTTGGAGTAGGCTTATTACTGGACATCCTCTCCCATGTACAGGAGGTCAGATGTTGGGGTAGGCTTATTACTGGACATCCTCTCCCATGTACAGGAGGTCAGATGTTGGGGTAGGCTTATTACTGGACATCCTCCTCCCCATGTACAGGAGGTCAGATGTTGGAGTAGGCTTATTACTGGACATCCTCCCCCATGTACTGGAGGTCAGATGTTGGGGTAGGCTTATTACTGGACATCCTCTCCCATGTACAGGGAGGTCAGATGTTGGGTAGGCTTATTACTGGACATCCTCCCCCATGTACAGGAGGTCAGATGTGGGGTAGGCTTATTACTGGACATCCTCTCCCATGTACTGGAGGTCAGATGTTGGGGTAGGCTTATTACTGGACATCCTCCCCATGTACCGGAGGTCAGCTGTTGGGGTAGGCTTATTACTGGACATCCTCCCCATGTACTGGAGGTCAGATGTTGGGGTAGGCTTATTACTGGACATCCTCCTCCCATGTACGGAGGTCAGATGTTGGGGTAGGCTTATTACTGGACTTCCTCCCCCATGTACAGGAGGTCAGATGTTGGGGTAGGCTTATTACTGGACATCCTCCCCCATGTACAGGAGGTCAGATGTTGGGGTAGGCTTATTACTGGACATCCTCCCCCATGTACTGGAGGTCAGATGTTGGGGTAGGCTTATTACTGGACTTCCTCCCCCATGTACAGGAGGTCAGATGTTGGGGTAGGCTTATTACTGGACATCCTCCCCATGTACAGGAGGTCAGATGTTGGAGTAGGCTTATTACTGGACATCCTCTCCCATGTACAGGAGGTCAGATGTTGGGGTAGGCTTATTACTGGACATCCTCCCCCATGTACAGGAGGTCAGATGTTGGGGTAGTCTTATTACTTGACATCCTCCCCAATTTACGGGAGGTCAGATGTTGGAGTAGGCTTATTACTGGACATCGTCTCCCATGTACGGGAGGTCAGATGTTGGGGTAGGCTTATTACTGGACATCCTCCCCAATTTACGGGAGGTCAGATGTTGGAGTAGGCTTATTACTGGACATCGTCTCCCATGTACGGGAGGTCAGATGTTGGGGTAGTCTTATTACTTGACATCCTCCCCAATGTACTGGAGGTCAGATGTTGGGTTGGCTTATTACTGGACATCCTCCCCCATGTACGGGAGGTCAGATGTTGGTGTAGGCTTATTACTTGACATCCTCCCCAATGTACTGGAGGTCAGATGTTGGGTTGGCTTATTACTTGACATCCTCCCCAATGTACTGGAGGTCAGATGTTGGGTTGGCTTATTACTTGACATCCTCCCCAATGTACTGGAGGTCAGATGTTGGGTTGGCTTATTACTTGACATCCTCCCCCATGTACTGGAGGTCAGATGTTGGGTTGGCTTATTACTGGACATCCTCCCCCATGTACGGGAGGTCAGATGTTGGTGTAGGCTTATTACTTGACATCCTCCCCCATGTACGGGAGGTCAGATGTTGGGGTAGTCTTATTACTGGACATCCTCCCCATGTACAGGAGGTCAGATGTTGGGGTAGGCTTATTACTGGACATCCTCCCCATGTACAGGAGGTCAGATGTTGGGGTAGGCTTATTACTGGACATCCTCTCCCATGTACAGGAGGTCAGATGTTGGGGTAGGCTTATTACTGGACATCCTCTCCCATGTACAGGAGGTCAGATGTTGGGGTAGGCTTATTACTGGACATCCTCTCCCATGTACGGGAGGTCAGATGTTGGGGTAGGCTTATTACTGGACATCCTCTCCCATGTACAGGAGGTCAGATGTTGGGGTAGGCTTATTACTGGACATCCTCTCCCATGTACAGGAGGTCAGATGTTGGGGTAGGCTTATTACTGGACATCCTCCCCCATGTACAGGAGGTCAGATGTTGGGGTAGGCTTATTACTGGACATCCTCTCCCATGTACAGGAGGTCAGATGTTGGGGTAGGCTTATTACTGGACATCCTCTCCCATGTACAGGAGGTCAGATGTTGGGGTAGGCTTATTACTGGACATCCTCTCCCATGTACAGGAGGTCAGATGTTGGAGTAGGCTTATTACTGGACATCCTCTCCCATGTACGGGAGGTCAGATGTTGGGGTAGGCTTATTACTGGACATCCTCTCCCATGTACGGGAGGTCAGATGTTGGGGTAGGCTTATTACTGGACATCCTCTCCCATGTATGGGAGGTCAGATGTTGGGGTAGGCTTATTACTGGACATCCTCTCCCATGTACAGGAGGTCAGATGTTGGGGTAGGCTTATTACTGGACATCCTCTCCCATGTACAGGAGGTCAGATGTTGGGGTAGGCTTATTACTGGACATCCTCCCCCATGTACAGGAGGTCAGATGTTGGGAGTAGGCTTATTACTGGACATCCTCTCCCATGTACGGGAGGTCAGATGTTGGGGTAGGCTTATTACTGGACATCCTCTCCCATGTACGGGAGGTCAGATGTTGGGGTAGGCTTATTACTGGACATCCCCCCCATGTACAGGAGGTCAGATGTTGGGGTAGGCTTATAACTGGACATCCTCCCCCATGTACTGGAGGTCAAATGTTGGGGTAGGCTTATTACTGGACATCCTCTCCCATGTATGGGAGGTACATGTTGGGGTAGGCTTATTACTGGACTTCCTCCCCCATGTACAGGAGGTCAGATGTTGGGGTAGTCTTATTACTGGACATCCTCCCCCATGTACAGGAGGTCAGATGTTGGGGTAGGCTTATTACTGGACATCCTTCCCCATGTACTGGAGGTCAGATGTTGGGGTAGGCTTATTACTGGACTTCCTCCCCCATGTACAGGAGGTCAGATGTTGGTGTAGTCTTATTACTGGACATCCTCCCCCATGTACAGGAGGTCAGATGTTGGGGTAGGCTTATTACTGGACTTCCTCTCCCATGTACAGGAGGTCAGATGTTGGAGTAGGCTTATTACTGGACATCCTCTCCCATGTACGGGAGGTCAGATGTTGGGGTAGGCTTATTACTGGACATCCTCTCCCATGTACGGGAGGTCAGATGTTGGGGTAGGCTTATTACTGGACATCCTCTCCCATGTATGGGAGGTCAGATGTTGGGGTAGGCTTATTACTGGACATCCTCCCCCATGTACAGGAGGTCAGATGTTGGGGTAGGCTTATTACTGGACATCCTCTCCCATGTACAGGAGGTCAGATGTTGGGGTAGGCTTATTACTGGACATCCTCCCCCATGTACAGGAGGTCAGATGTTGGAGTAGGCTTATTACTGGACATCCTCTCCCATGTACGGGAGGTCAGATGTTGGGGTAGGCTTATTACTGGACATCCTCTCCCATGTACGGGAGGTCAGATGTTGGGGTAGGCTTATTACTGGACATCCCCCCCATGTACAGGAGGTCAGATGTTGGGGTAGGCTTATAACTGGACATCCTCCCCCATGTACTGGAGGTCAAATGTTGGGGTAGGCTTATTACTGGACATCCTCTCCCATGTATGGGAGGTACATGTTGGGGTAGGCTTATTACTGGACTTCCTCCCCCATGTACAGGAGGTCAGATGTTGGGGTAGTCTTATTACTGGACATCCTCCCCCATGTACAGGAGGTCAGATGTTGGGGTAGGCTTATTACTGGACATCCTTCCCCATGTACAGGAGGTCAGATGTTGGGGTAGGCTTATTACTGGACTTCCTCCCCCATGTACAGGAGGTCAGATGTTGGTGTAGTCTTATTACTGGACATCCTCCCCCATGTACAGGAGGTCAGATGTTGGGGTAGGCTTATTACTGGACTTCCTCCCCCATGTACAGGAGGTCAGATGTTGGGGTAGGCTTATTACTGGACTTCCTCCCCCATGTACAGGAGGTCAGATGTTGGGGTAGGCTTATTACTGGACATCCTCCCCCATGTATGGGAGGTCAGATGTTGGGGTAGGCTTATTACTGGACTTCCTCGCCCATGTACAGGAGGTCAGATGTTGGGGTAGGCTTATTACTGGACATCCTCCCCCATGTACTGGAAGTCAGATGTTGGGGTAGGCTTATTACTGGACTTCCTCTCCCATGTACAGGAGGTCAGATGTTGGGGTAGGCTTATTACTGGACATCCTCCCCCATGTACAGGAGGTCAGATGTTGGGGTAGGTTTATTACTGGACATCCTCCCCCATGTACAGGTGGTCAGATGTTGGAGTAGGTTTATTACTGGACATCCTCTCCCATGTACAGGAGGTCAGATGTTGGGGTAGACTTATTACTGGACATCCTCCCCCATGTACGGGAGGTCAGATGTTGGGGTAGACTTATTACTGGACATCCTCCCCCATGTACAGGAGGTCAGATGTTGGGGTAGGCTTATTACTGGACATCCTCCCCCATGTACAGGAGGTCAGATGTTGGAGTAGGCTTATTACTGGACATCCTCCCCCATGTACAGGAGGTCAGATGTTGGGGTAGTCTTATTACTGGACATCCTCCCCCATGTACAGGTGGTCAGATGTTGGGGTGGGCCTATTACTTGACACCCTCCCCCATGTACAGGAGGTCAGATGTTGGGGTAGGCTTATTACTGGACATCCTCTCCCATGAACTGGAGGTGAAATGTTGGTGTAGTCTTATTACTTGACATCCTCCCCCATGTACAGGAGGTCAAATGTTGGAGTAGGCTTATTACTGGACATCCTCCCCCATGTACAGGAGGTCAGATGTTGGAGTAGGCTTATTACTGGACATCCTCTCCCATGTACGGGAGGTCAGATGTTGGGGTAGGCTTATTACTGGACATCCTCTCCCATGTACGGGAGGTCAGATGTTGGGGTAGGCTTATTACTGGACATCCTCTCCCATGTATGGGAGGTCAGATGTTGGGGTAGGCTTATTACTGGACATCCTCCCCCATGTACAGGAGGTCAGATGTTGGGGTAGGCTTATTACTGGACATCCTCTCCCATGTACAGGAGGTCAGATGTTGGGGTAGGCTTATTACTGGACATCCTCCCCCATGTACAGGAGGTCAGATGTTGGAGTAGGCTTATTACTGGACATCCTCTCCCATGTACGGGAGGTCAGATGTTGGGGTAGGCTTATTACTGGACATCCTCTCCCATGTACGGGAGGTCAGATGTTGGGGTAGGCTTATTACTGGACATCCCCCCCATGTACAGGAGGTCAGATGTTGGGGTAGGCTTATAACTGGACATCCTCCCCCATGTACTGGAGGTCAAATGTTGGGGTAGGCTTATTACTGGACATCCTCTCCCATGTATGGGAGGTACATGTTGGGGTAGGCTTATTACTGGACTTCCTCCCCCATGTACAGGAGGTCAGATGTTGGGGTAGTCTTATTACTGGACATCCTCCCCCATGTACAGGAGGTCAGATGTTGGGGTAGGCTTATTACTGGACATCCTTCCCCATGTACTGGAGGTCAGATGTTGGGGTAGGCTTATTACTGGACTTCCTCCCCCATGTACAGGAGGTCAGATGTTGGTGTAGTCTTATTACTGGACATCCTCCCCCATGTACAGGAGGTCAGATGTTGGGGTAGGCTTATTACTGGACTTCCTCTCCCATGTACAGGAGGTCAGATGTTGGAGTAGGCTTATTACTGGACATCCTCTCCCATGTACAGGGAGGTCAGATGTTGGGGTAGGCTTATTACTGGACATCCTCTCCCATGTACGGGAGGTCAGATGTTGGGGTAGGCTTATTACTGGACATCCTCTCCCATGTACTGGGAGGTCAGATGTTGGGGTAGGCTTATTACTGGACATCCTCCCCCATGTACGGGAGGTCAGATGTTGGGGTAGGCTTATTACTGGACATCCTCTCCCATGTACAGGAGGTCAGATGTTGGGGTAGGCTTATTACTGGACATCCTCCCCCATGTACAGGAGGTCAGATGTTGGGAGTAGGCTTATTACTGGACATCCTCTCCCATGTACGGGAGGTCAGATGTTGGGGTAGGCTTATTACTGGACATCCTCTCCCATGTACAGGGAGGTCAGATGTTGGGGTAGGCTTATTACTGGACATCCCCCCCCATGTACAGGAGGTCAGATGTTGGGGTAGGCTTATTACTGGACATCCTCTCCCATGTACATGGAGGTCAGAATGTTGGGGTAGGCTTATTACTTGACATCCTCCCCCATGTACAGGAGGTCAAATGTTGGAGTAGGCTTATTACTGGACATCCTCCCCCATGTACAGGAGGTCAGATGTTGGGAGTAGGCTTATTACTGGACATCCTCTCCCATGTACGGAGGTCAGATGTTGGGGTAGGCTTATTACTGGACATCCTCTCCCATGTACGGGAGGTCAGATGTTGGGGTAGGCTTATTACTGGACATCCTCTCCCATGTACTGGAGGTTCAGATGTTGGTGTAGTCTTATTACTGGACATCCTCCCCCATGTACAGGAGGTCAGATTGTGGGGTAGGCTTATTACTGGACATCCTCCTCCCATGTACAGGAGGTCAGATGTTGGGGTAGGCTTATTACTGGACATCCTCCCCCATGTACAGGAGGTCAGATGTTGGAGTAGGCTCTATACTGGACATCCTCTCCCATGTAAGGGAGGTCAGAGTGTTGGGGTAGGCTTATTACTGGACATCCTCTCCCATGTACGGGAGGTCAGATGTTGGGGTAGGCTTATTACTGGACATCCTCCCCCATGTACGGAGGTCAGATGTTGGGGTAGGCTTATTACTGGACATCCTCCCCCATGTACAGGAGGTCAGATGTTGGGGTAGGCTTATTACTGGACATCCTCCCCCATGTACGGAGGTCAGATGTTGGGGTAGGCTTATTACTGGACATCCTCCCCCATGTACAGGATGGTCAGATGTTGGGTAGGTCTTATTACTGGACATCCTCCCCCATGTACAGGAGGTCAGATGTTGGGTAGGCTTATTACTGGACATCCTCCCCCATGTACGGAGGTCAGATGTTGGGGTAGGCTTATTACTGGACATCCTCCCCATGTACAGGAGGTCAGATGTTGGGGTAGGTCTTATTACTGGACATCCTCCCCCATGTACAGGAGGTCAGATGTTGGGTAGGCTTATTACTGGACATCCTCCCCCATGTACAGGAGGTCAGATGTTGGGGTAGGCTTATACTGGACATCCTCTCCCATGTACGGAGGTCAGATGTTGGGGTAGCTTATTACTGGACATCCTCTCCATGTACGGGAGGTCAGATGTTGGGGTAGGCTTATTACTGGACATCCTCTCCCATGTATGGGAGGTCAGATGTTGGGGTAGGCTTATTACTGGACATCCTCCCCCTGTACAGGAGGTCAGATGTTGGGGTAGGCTTATTACTGGACATCCTCTCCCATGTACAGGAGGTCAGATGTTGGGGTAGGCTTATTACTGGACATCCTCCCCATGTACAGGAGGTCAGAGTGTTGGAGTAGGCTTATTAACTGGACATCCTCTCCCATGTCGGGAGGTCAGATGTGGGGTAGGCTTATTACTGGACATCCCTCCCATGTACGGGAGGTCAGATGTTGGGGTAGGCTTATTACTGGACATCCCCCCCATGTAACAGGAGGTCAGATGTTGGGGTAGGCTTATAACTGGACATCCTCCCCCATGTACTGGAGGTCAATGTTTGGGGTAGGCTTATTACTTGGACATCCTCTCCCATGTATGGGAGGTACATGTTGGGGTAGGCTTATTACTGGACTTCCTCCCCCATGTACAGGAGGTCAGATGTTGGGGTAGTCTTATTACTGGACATCCTCCCCCATGTACAGGAGGTCAGATGTTGGGGTAGGCTTATTACTGGACATCCTTCCCCATGTACTGGAGGTCAGATGTTGGGGTAGGCTTATTACTGGACTTCCTCCCCCATGTACAGGAGGTCAGATGTTGGTGTAGTCTTATTACTGGACATCCTCCCCCATGTACAGGAGGTCAGATGTTGGGGTAGGCTTATTACTGGACTTCCTCCCCCATGTACAGGAGGTCAGATGTTGGGGTAGGCTTATTACTGGACTTCCTCCCCCATGTACAGGAGGTCAGATGTTGGGGTAGGCTTATTACTGGACATCCTCCCCCATGTATGGGAGGTCAGATGTTGGGGTAGGCTTATTACTGGACTTCCTCGCCCATGTACAGGAGGTCAGATGTTGGGGTAGGCTTATACTGGACATCCTCCCCCATGTACTGGAGGTCAGATGTTGGGGTAGGCTTATTACTGGACTTCCTCTCCCATGTACAGGAGGTCAGATGTTGGGGTAGGCTTATTACTGGACATCCTCCCCCATGTACAGGAGGTCAGATGTTGGGGTAGGCTTATTACTGGACATCCTCCCCCATGTACAGGTGGTCAGATGTTGGAGTAGGTTTATTACTGGACATCCTCTCCCATGTACAGGAGGTCAGATGTTGGGGTAGACTTATTACTGGACATCCTCCCCCATGTACGGGAGGTCAGATGTTGGGGTAGACTTATTACTGGACATCCTCCCCATGTACAGGAGGTCAGATGTTGGGGTAGGCTTATTACTGGACATCCTCCCCCATGTACAGGAGGTCAGATGTTGGAGTAGGCTTATTACTGGACATCCTCCCCCATGTACAGGAGGTCAGATGTTGGGGTAGTCTTATTACTGGACATCCTCCCCCATGTACAGGTGGTCAGATGTTGGGGTGGGCCTATTACTTGACACCCTCCCCCATGTACAGGAGGTCAGATGTTGGGGTAGGCTTATTACTGGACATCCTCTCCCATGAACTGGAGGTGAAATGTTGGTGTAGTCTTATTACTTGACATCCTCCCCCATGTACAGGAGGTCAAATGTTGGAGTAGGCTTATTACTGGACATCCTCCCCCATGTACAGGAGGTCAGATGTTGGGGTAGGCTTATTACTGGACATCCTCTCCCATGTACAGGTGGTCAGATGTTGGGGTGGGCCTATTACTTGACACCCTCCCCCATGTACAGGAGGTCAGATGTCGGGGTAGGCTTATTACTGGACATCCTCTCCCATGAACTGGAGATGAAATGTTGGTGTAGTCTTATTACTTGACATCCTCCCCCGTGTACGGGAGGTCAGATGTTGGGGTAGGCTTATTACTGGACTTCCTCTCCTATGTACAGGAGGTCAAATGTTGGGGTAGGCTTATTACTGGACATCCTCCCCCATGTACAGGAGGTCAGATGTTGGGGTAGGCTTATTACTGGACATCCTCCCCCATGTACGGAGGTCAGATGTTGGGGTAGGCTCATTACTGGACATCCTCTCCCATGTACAGGAGGTCAGATGTTGGGGTAGGCTTATTACTGGACATCCTCCCCATGTACAGGAGGTCAGATGTTGGGGTAGGCTTATTACTGGACATCCTCCCCCATGTACGGGAGGTCAGATGTTGGGGTAGGCTCATTACTGGACTTCCTCTCCCATGTACAGGAGGTCAGATGTTGGGGTAGGCTTATTACTGGACTTCCTCTCCCATGTACAGGAGGTCAGATGTTGGGGTAGGCTTATTACTGGATATCCTCCCCATGTATAGGTCAGATGTTGGGGTAGGCTTATTACTGGACATCCTCCCCCATGTACAGGAGGTCAGATGTTGGAGTAGGCTTATTACTGGACATCCTCTCCCATGTACGGGAGGTCAGATGTTGGGATAGGCTTATTACTGGACATCCTTCCCCATGTACTGGAGGTCAGATGTTGGGGTAGTCTTATTACTGGACTTCCTCTCCCATGTACAGGAGGTCAGATGTTGGGGTAGGCTTATTACTGGACTTCCTCTCCCATGTACGGGAGGTCAGATGTTGGAGTAGGCTTATTACTGGACATCCTCTCCCATGTACAGGAGGTCAGATGTTGGGGTAGGCTTATTACTGGACATCCTCTCCCATGTACAGGAGGTCAGATGTTGGGGTAGGCTTATTACTGGACATCCTCCCCCATGTACAGGAGGTCAGATGTTGGTGTAGACTTATTACTGGACATCCTCTCCCATGTACAGGAGGTCAGATGTTGGTGTAGACTTATTACTGGATATCCTCCCCCATGTACTGGAGGTCAGATGTTGGGGTAGGCTTATTACTGGACATCCTCCTCAGTGCACAGGCATTGGCTTATTAATGAATGAGTATCATGAACTGCAAATTTTAAGGGATCTGTCTTTAATATGAATTTGAGTCTTACTTAAAGAAGGACCAGACAGTCTTTATCTGGTCGAAAACCTTCAAGAGCAATTGTTTTTAAAGGGCAATATTTAGAGTCAATTTTATTTCATAGGTTTTAAGATCAAATTATATATTCTTATTTCAGGTTATTTTATTTAAAGTTATTTGGATGATTATATATTCTTATTTCAGATGGTTTTATTTATAGGTATTCAGATGATATCCATAAACTAAATGCATGTTTAATCATTACTTTAATTTATTTCCGGATAAGAAATGTTGATTTTCATGTAATGACAAGTCAGGCGATTCCAGCATTTCCCCTCGATTTGGCAGGTCATGATGTGACCAATATTAGGCTGATCAGACCAAATCAGGCGAGCTGGCAACTCTTCTCCAATCTCGTCTTATTGACAGAAAAAAACGTCACCTTTTATTCTGGGAAATCGTAATGACAAGAAAATGAGTAAAACCTGTAAGTCCCGCGATTAGATTTGGGAGACAAAAGAAATTGACTGTAATTGTTGGTATATCCTGTCTTTATACCAGTCCTATATATATGTAAATACTGACGTCAGTAGTCAAGGGTAACATTGAACAAATACGGTGTCATATACATAGAAATATATACATTTTATCCAACAAGAGGCCCATGGGTCTAAACGGTCATCCGACTTAGAATGAAGATTTAAATTGGGGAAAATAAATTTTCTACTTTTAGCAAAATCCTGCTGTGACTCTGTTTTCCATGGTATTTTTGGTCATTTCTATAAATTATGATTGCCCTCACCCAATACTGTCACTCGAACATTAAGGGGGAAGAGCAATTTAAAACATGATTTCAGCCAAATTCCCAAAAGTTTAGCCAAACGTCCCTTCGGGTCAGATGACCTAAATATATATATACAGCATATGTTACATTTATACATCTGGCTTCAATTTCAGGGATGGAAAAAGAAAAAGTGAAAAAAAAAATCATAAAAATAAAAGCTAATTCAAAGTAGCAAATAAAGAAAAAAAATTGACCATAGCTTTCTGTAAACAGCTTTTACTATCAGTCATGATTGACAAAAGAAAACATGAGACATTTTCAGCATGGAGCCAACTTGAATCTGATAACAGATGCTACAAAAACAAATGGTGCTGGAGGCATGTACAGTTCACTTTTGAACGATTTATTGCCTTCCCATGACTGGTGGCATATGGATAATTTCTTACTTATATCCATGCTATAGAGCAATTCTTATTCTTTTGTAGGCATATGTTGTAATCAAAGTTAACATTCGTTTAATTCAAAATTTAAATACATTGTAAGAAAAGAACAAGAAAAACAAATGGGAATCACTTTGCAAGTAACGGAGGGAACTATGGAGGAAACTCTACCAAATCAAGAGATAGAGAACAATGCAACTATTATTCCTAAATTGTAAATCCAAACATTTCAAAATTTGATGTTTGTTTGCTGAGTTTTTTGCTCCCTGGACATCCTGGTTCATTTTGAGGTGGGGTCTCCTTGAGGTAGTTGGTGATTACCTCACCAAACAACATATGAGAGTTCAGTCACATGCCATTCAGAGCAATTAGGGTAAAGTGTCTTGCCCAAGGACACAACAATGACTGCACAGACCAGCCCGTTTCAAAGTTTCTCGAGAAACAAACTGACACAGGTAGGGAGCATCGAACCACAAACCTTGGATCTTCGACTGAGGTTATGTGGCTGACGCTCTAACTGACTGAGCTATCCAGGCCCCAAAATTTGGGGGAAGAAAAAAATACCCACCTAATTTGACTGTGCAGCACTGATATTTGATACCAGAAGAACTATATATCAGTATCCCTAATAAAAAGTGCATGACATTTTTTAGATTGAATTTGTTACAAAGGGTACTTACAAAATGTTTTTGTGGCAGTGGAATTAAACAGGCTAATAAATGCTACTTCATTTTCCTGTACTGCAATAAGCCCATCCCAGCTTTGAATCAAAGTTCGCTGGCCTTATTACGGGGTAGTTATGATATCTCCTTTTGTTAAATGAATTCAATGAACCTCACTAAAGGATAGGAGAGAATGACTAGTATGTGTTTCACTGCTGGATAGGATGCTGAGAACAACAATGGCTCAAATGTATCATTCTACAGCACGGAGCTGCTTGTGCCAAAGAATAATCAGCATTCCAGTTAATTAATTGGAGATAATTGGACATTAGTGTTACTACCTAAATACCAGCACAGACAGTGTACAAAGCCACATGCCCCCTCCCTCTCCCAGTTCCCCTGCTACACAATTGGAGAACAACCCTTACAAAAGTACAATGATTGGGTCACGTTAGGTGCAAAGTGATAAGTTTGTGCAGTAAATGTTGCGTGGGTATGACTTAAGGCCTCTGGAGTTTGTTGTCGCTTACACTTATATCGTAGAACTCCTTGTTGGCAGCAGTTTTCAGTGCGGAAATCCAGTCTTCCATCTCCCTCCGACTCTCTGTACACAGAACAAGCGACCTGAATGGTGTTATCACCTGTAAAGACAAAAATTGGCAAGAGTTGTAAACTAAAAAAAAAGGACAAAAAACAAAGAATTTTCCAAAAGATCTGGACTATAATACACCTGTAGTTGGAGAATAGTAACAATATTTAGCTACAATAAGCCCCTCCCTGCCCACAATAAGCTCTTGTCCAAAAATAAGTCCCTTTATTCATTTTTGTAGACTCATTCATTTTAAAATAGTAAGCTAAAAGTCGTTCAAAAATAATCTCTCTCCATCTTATACAAAACTTTCACAATAGGAGAGAGGGCATATTTTAGGATAAATATGGTACTGTCGCAAATGAAATCCTTACATTAAACATTAAGTTATATTTGTTTTCAGCATAACCATAGTCACGAATAACTGACCACACCTTCCTGGTATCTCAGAATGGTGTCAAAAATGATGTATAATATTCTGGATTATCTACCTCCAATTTAACAGTTCCTAGATCTACCGACTTTTCATATCTATATAATAATAGGAGAAAATAGTCCAGATTTACAGCGTTACGTAGATAATAACATGCTGAAGACGACACCTTTAATACCGTACGCCTACATAGAGGTTCATTATCCAAGTAATCTACCCTAACATTCCTCATGTTTCTGTTGGTCATTCCTCTGTCACATGACACCTATATGATAAGTAAGTAGGACTGTTTTCATTATAAAATGAACATGGCCATCACACATACATTCTGTATCTTATTTGTTACAAACACAAAATACCCTTAACTACCCAAATGACCAATCTTTTTATCAAAGTGAATTAACTGTGAAATTGTGATTAAGACAGTCTGTCATTATAACTGTTCCCATGTACAACTGGAAGTATTGACAAGATGGCTGATTGCTTACAAATCTAACTGTAATAACAAGAACATATCTCTAAGATGGGAATGCCCCTTCTCCTAAAGAACTTGATGCTGTAATACTTATGTAAACTTGAACTAAATCTGTTACGGAGTTCTCAAGTAATTTGATTCGAAATGGGACATTACATTGTCCCATTCAGCAGGGGTCAAATGTGACCTTTGACCTTTGTTCTTTTAACCTTGACGATTACCACTAGAATATGATAATGTCTAGCATTCAGTGTAACAATGGTGTTATATATAAATTAAATCTGTTGAGGGGTTCAAAGATATGTCATAGATTCCAAAGGGGATGGACATGGGTAACACTATATAATGCTCCCCACCCACCCCCACCTACCCCGCCACATAACCCCCTCAAACCAACCCCCCATATAATTGCAGGGACATACAATTAGGTAGATCCAGAAAATAATCACAGACACACAACTCCGATGGGTGATGACTATATCCAAAGAGTTTAACAAAGCATTGGTGGAAACTGTTGGAGGAGTTATCATGACAAGATCCTGTCACAGACCCTTAGATGGAAGGACAACCCGATTCCAGTACAACTTCCCCCTCCTCCACCTAAATACATGGAACTGTGGAAATTGTTCCAAGTTGTAGATTGCACAGATAGTGAACATGTGATTTTCCCATGAAGTCAGCCCTGAACATTTTGTTTGTATCATGATTTCAAAAGCAAAATATAATTGAATTTTAAAAATATACGATAAAATTCTTCATACACTTCCGATATCTGGGTTACATGTACGGTATGCATGATTTAAAACAAGTTTGTGCTAGTTAAGACACGAAAACAATTTCAAGGAAATAATGAATTCTGGGAAATACCCATTTATCAATGGTGCAGATAGTAAATGATGCCTTCTCACACGGGAGCCCACTGACCTTTCGGAAAGTAATTTCCTGGAATCACAATCAATGGTTTCCAACAATCTGTAGCTGTTGGGTACCCAGAGGTCATAAAAACACACTAAAACACTGTCTATATAATGACTTATTCATGACTCGGAATCTGTAATAATTTCCATCCATCTTCGATAGTATTAGGGTACATGATCGAGATTATCGACCTGCAGGAGATGCTGTTTAAGGTTTGCCCCTATATATAGCCACACCAATGTCCACATTACTGTAGCTACCTGTCACCTAAGGTGTTACACCAGTGAATTATATCGGTAGGACCTTCAAGGGATAAAAAACACTTCTATCACTCTGTCTAAAGCCGTATCACTGACATTTTACAGGCTGTTCAAATACTACTGAATTACAAATGAGATGCTTCTGTTTCAATTGATGCTCATTCATTCTTTTTATTTTTGTCCTGAATTATGAAGGTATTGTTGGCGATTATAGGACACAATAAGAGGTAATTACTTTTCTAAAAACTAGAACCGTTTTAACAATAAAAACATAATTTTAAACATTTACTAGCTCCTACTGACCTTATTCAGGTCTTTGCTATTTGCATTTTAAAATGAAGACTGATCTACTGGGGCCAAATGCAAATTAAAATGTGAAACTCTTCTATCTCTACTTGTTTTCTATGGTAAACAGACCGTACCACTTTGATGATGCATGGTAATTTGTATGGTTTCAGCTTGACTGTTTTGATTAGTACACAAATCATAATGCTTCTTTAGTCGTAGGTGTTATGTACCTAATTTTTACCTACAACACGCGTATTTCCAAAGACGAAGCTTATGACAACAATCGCCACAGGTGTTGATTTCACTGTCGTTCAGGTAAGGCCATTCAAGACACAAAATCGGTTCAGCATTTGAAATTCAGAGGGATCGGTTTTCGGGAAGTTTATTACTATAATAAAGAAGGATCGATTCTGATCGGTATTAAAAGGTGATCGGTTTTAGGAAGGATCAGTTTTGGGAAGTTGTATATTAACACAAACTAAGTCAGCTTTATTAGTACCAAGACTTAACTGAGAATTCCCTTACAAATATTTATGCTATCAATTACCTTCCTTGACTTCCTAGCAGTAATGATGACAAGAAATCATTGGAATTAGTATCGTGATTGAAAACCTCCCACACCATTCACCAGACATCTGCTCCCTAAATGGTCACACTGCACTGATTCAATTACAGCTGACATAAATCTCTCTAGCTCGATGGTTACCCTGGTACCAGACCATCATGTCAATAATCTGTATTACTTGGCTTGAGACGTACCTAGCAGGGGGCATTATTGTAAAAAAGTTATTTAATCTCTGAAATTTTTTTCAACTGCTGGATTTAAGAAGAGGCCCAATGGGCTTTTATATACCAGTATATATACATATATAGGCATAGATATGGCGCAGCGGTATAACTTCTATAAGCTGCAGGTATTTCTGGCTAGGCAATTGGGCGCAGTAGATCGTGAGTTCAAGGCCCGGTCAGAGCACTAGTCATAAAGTTGTCTTCCTTCGTCATTTGTGTTACTATGTTATATATAATATAAATATATATGTTGCTCTTGGGTGCAAACCCTTAATTGCATAAGCAATTGGTAAAAGGGTAGAAAACCATATACACTATACAATGTGAGTTACAAAGTTGATTTTGGTCATGGATGTGTAACCAATTTATGCCCTTTCTTTTCAATAATTATTACATGTTGAATATCATAACTCTTGCATCTTGGTATTTAGGAATAAATTATTTTAATATCATCACAAATTTGATCTTGAAAATATATTAGCAATCCTTCATCCCAGCTTGTCATTTGACTCCTGTGACTTTGTGAGTGGGTCAAGGTCATTCATTTGAACAAATTGGTAGCCATTTATTCCAGCATACTACTGGGCCAATATATATTATGAATATGGATATCTTGGTAGACTGGTCACCTTTCTCTAGGATATCAAAATTATAAATGAAATTGAGCTTTATGATTTTGGTCTGGGTGATATCTCTAACTAGGGTGAGATAATCTTGTATTAGAATTTAGTGGAGCAATGATTGTATAACGAAAAAACTTGGTGGCCAGTCTGATATCTTGGTTATTCAGAAGAAGTTGTTTAAGACTTTAACTCATTTGACCTCAATGCCTTGAAGTGAGCTAAGGTCTAGATTTACTTAGACTTAATAGAATTTCATACTGTCATGCAACTGGCCCAATATCATGACTCTTAGGCTTCTTGGTCACTGGGAGAAGTTGTTTGAAGGTGGACCCCGCACCACAGCATAACCTATAGCGATACAGAAACATAGAAACTATCCATATATATGGAAACCATTCAATGTATCCATGGACACCACTCAATGTATCCATGGACACCATTCAATGTATCCATGGTCACCATTCAATGTATCCATGGATCACCACTCAATGTATCTATGGACACCATTCAATGTATCAATGGACACCATTCAATGTATCCATGG
This sequence comes from Pecten maximus, assembly GCF_902652985.1. Lineage (NCBI taxonomy): Eukaryota > Metazoa > Mollusca > Bivalvia > Pectinida > Pectinidae > Pecten > Pecten maximus. The sequence goes on from NC_047028.1 coordinate 17,370,858, forward strand.
ACACCACCCAATGTATCTATGGACACCATTCAATGTATCCATGGACACCATTCAATGTATCCATGGTCACCATTCAATGTATCCATGGACACCATTCAATGTATCCATGGACACCATTCAATGTATCCATGGACACCACTCAATGTATCCATGGACACCATTCAATGTATCCATGGACACCATTCAATGTATCCATGGACACCATTCAATGTATCTATGGACACCATTCAATGTATCCATGGACACCATTCAATGTATCCATGGACACCATTCAATGTACCTATGGACACCATCCAATGTATTCGTGGACACCACTCAATGTATCCATGGACACCATTCAATGTATCCATGGACACCATTCAATGTACCTATGGACACCATCCAATGTATTCGTGGACACCACTCAATGTATCCATGGACACCATTCAATGTATCCATGGACACCATTCAATGTATCCATGGATACCATTCAATGTATCTATGGACACCATTCAATGTATCCATGGACACCATTCAATGTATCCATGGACACCATTCAATGTATCCATGGACACCATTCAATGTATCCATGGACACCATTCAATGTTCCTATGGACACCATCCAATGTATTCGTGGATACCATCTATTGTGAAGTTCCTCTGTTTATAACCAGAGTTTATAACCCCTACAGTACTGGTGTACCCAGAGAATCCATCCAAAGATCTTTGAAATGGAATCTTACATACCTTTGAAGTCTCCATGGAAACATGATATCCTAAGATTCATTGAATTATCCAATATATCCACTGGAGCTAGTGGATGTTGTATCTAACCTGTCCCTTTGGAAACCTGAATCTACAGAAACTGTCTAATTTTCAAAAGAGGCTACCTTACAAATCTGTGGAAAATATAATGAGCCCAATGGAAATCTCTTTTGGTAAAAATAGGTCAACTATAAATACACTACACAAATGGTTCATCATAGGGGAGTGCATGTTATAGACAGAGAAGGTCTCATTAGTACTGGTCAGTAGATTGGTCAGGCTTATTGATGATTCTGGTTACTGATTACAGATGATCACTGATCATCAATCAGACCATGTGTGGGCCTTATCTAGGATTTATTTACACCAAAAACACCCACTACCTCAGGAAGGAATGGTTAAATTTTCTCTACAGAAGACCTTGGTCAAATTTTCTCCACAGAAGACCTTGGTCAAATTTTCTCTACAGAAGACCTTGGTCAAATTTTCTACACAGAAGACCTTGGTCAAATTTTCTACATAGAATATCTTGGTCAAATTTTCTCCACAGAATACCCAGTTCAAATTTTCTCCACAGAATACCCTGAACTTTCCTACAGAGAATACCTTAGTCAAACTTTCTTCATAGAAAAACTCTTACCTCATTTAAAAAAAACAAATAAAAAAATAAAAAAAAAACAACAACAGAGATTTGTGTTAGCTTGTTTCCATGGTTATCACTGGGTACCTTCTGTATTATTCTAATTCTCTGTTCTGTCTCGCTGGTTTCTACTAATGAAATATGCACATTTTTTTGCTATGTGATTTTATTCTTAAAGCATACTTATTCTGAAGATAGAAGATTCAATTCCAACGGATATGAAATAAAGTTTTTTGGTTATATCTTTAATATAAATCATTTGAAAACAAGTGTGAAGCATTGAAGTATTTAAGAAAATGATTTAGATCTTCACACTGATACCCTATCAACAGAATCACTGAGAAAATCAATTTATATATATTTTTTTCAATTACACGACTTGATCTGATCATGTAAGATACATAAATACATAGTTACAGATGTTCATCGCTAATGAGTCTTCAGGTATTTTTTTGTGAAGTGATCATTATGTTCTATACTGCAGTAAAGACGTTCTAATGAATCATGGTGAATCAAAAGCTCCAACATCTCTTAAGTTTTTGTTATGAGGTAAGAGTTGTCAGTATTGAAGTCAGAATTTGTTTTCTAATGAAAAATTATTCTGGGATTAAACATTGTAAGTACTTACAATGGTGTCTTTCCTAATAAACTCGAGTAAACAAAATTCAAGAGAATCGTGATATATCAAACATCTTTAATCCCTAACAGATCAAAAATTAAATGACTGCTTTAAGAGCCAAAGCAAAAGGCATGCACTAAGACTGATGTATACATAGATTTGAACATCATTTTTGCTATTTTCAAACTCATTTTGAATAGACACGTTTTTGTAACATTTGAGAAGAATGTGTTAATTTGTAAGGAAATGTTCAAGGTAAGCTACAAATCTAGAAAATGCAAAGATCTCTCTGATTCAGTCCCAGTCCAGTCATCACACTCTACCAGTGTAGTACTGCCCCCTGAGTCTATGTATCTCTGTCATTCAGCCCTAGTCCAGCCATCACACTGTACCAGTGTAGTACTGCCCCCTGAGTCTATGTGTCTGTAATTCAGTCCCAGTCCAGCCTTCACACTATGCCAGTGTAGTACTGCCCCCTGAGTCTATGTGTCTCTGTGATTCAGTCCTAGTCCAGCCATCACACTGTACCAGTGTAGTACTGTCCCCCTGAGTCTATGTATCTCTGTCATTCGGTCCCTGTCCGGCCATCACACTATGCCAGTGTAGTACTGCCCCCTGAGTCTATGTAACTCTGTGATTCAGTCCCAGTCCAGCCATCACACTATGCCAGGGTAGTACTGCCCCCTGAGTCTATGTATCTCTGTCATTCAGCCCTAGTACAGCCATCACACTGTACCAGTGTAGTACTGCCCCCTGAGTCTATGTGTCCGTAATTCAGTCCCAGTCCAGCCTTCACACTATGCCAGTGTAGTACTGCCCCCTGAGTCTATGTATCTCTGTGATTCAGTCCTAGTCCAGCCATCACACTGTACCAGTGTAGTACTGTCCCCCGAGTCTATGTATCTCTGTCATTCAGTCCCTGTCCGGCCATCACACTATGCCAGTGTAGTACTGCCCCCTGAGTCTATGTATCTCTGTCATTCAGCCCAGTCCAGCCATCACACTATGCCAGTGTAGTACTGCCCCCTGAGTCTATGTATCTCTGTGATTCAGCCCAGTCCAGCCATCACACTATGCCAGTGTAGTACTGCCCCCTGAGTCTATGTATCTCTGTGATTCAGTCCCTGTCCGGCCATCACACTATGCCAGTGTAGTACTGCCCCCTGAGTCTATGTATCTCTGTGATTCAGTCCCTGTCCAGCCATCACACTGTACCAGTGTAGTACTGTCCCCCGAGTCTATGTATCTCTGTGATTCAGTCCCAGTCCAGCCATCACACTGTACCAGTGTAGTACTGTCCCCGAGTCTATGTATCTCTGTAATTAAGTCCCAGTCCAGCCATCACACTATGCCAGTGTAGTACTGTCCCCTGAGTCTATGTATCTCTGTGATTCAGTCCCTGTCCAGCCATCACACTGTACCAGTGTAGTACTGTCCCCCGAGTCTATGTATCTCTGTCATTCAGTCCCTGTCCGGCCATCACACTATGCCAGTGTAGTACTGCCCCCTGAGTCTATGTATCTCTGTAATTCAGTCCCAGTCCAGCCATCACACTATGCCAGTGTAGTACTGCCCCCTGAGTCTATGTATCTCTGTGATTCAGTCCCAGTCCAGCCTTCACACTATGCCAGTGTAGTACTGTCCCCCGAGTCTATGTATCTCTGTCATTCAGTCCCAGTCCAGCCATCACACTATGCCAGTGTAGTACTGCCCCCTGAGTCTATGTATCTCTGTAATTCAGTCCCAGTCCAGCCATCAAACTATGCCAGTGTAGTACTGTCCCCTGAGTCTATGTATCTCTGTGATTCAGTCCCAGTCCAGCCATCACACTGTACCAGTTTAGTACTGTCCCCCGAGTCTATGTATCCCTGGTATTCAGTCCCAGTCGTCCCCCCGAGTCTGCCCCCTGAGTCTATGTGTCACTGTGATTCAGTCCCTGTCTGGCCATCACACTATGCCAGTGTAGCCCCCTGAGTCTATGTATCTCTGTGATAACAGTCCAACCTTCACCCTATGCCAGTGTAGTACTGCCCCCCCCCCCCCCCCCCCCCCCCCTTCCCTTCCCCATCACCTATGTTATCTTTGTATCTCCCTGATTCAGTCCCAGTCTGGCTGTTACAGTCCAACCTTATCACCATTCACACTGATAATCCTGCCCTAATCCCTCACATCCTTGTTAGATCCCCCTCCATCCTGTTTTACACCTCATTTCACACATCCTCACCACCACAGTCTCACCTCTCCCCCTCCCCTGTCTACCATAGTCATTATCGCTGCTCTATTTTTATACATTGCACACCTTTTTTTTTTTAACTTGTGGTAAATATCTTCAAGGATTGCTAGATGATAATTAAGTTTAGCCTAATTCCTTACTTACAACTATATAACTGATTATAATGAACTCCTTTTTAACATTAAGGAAAATATTCCGCTTTCAAAATTTCAAAAAAAATATATTTTCTCTAACTCCATTCTTTATTTGGAAATCTAAATCATATCTTATTACTTCAAAATTAAAAATTAATTTGGTCAAGACTTGCATTACAGTATGATGTCTACATTTCTGGGTATTAAGCTGACTTATAATACTAATTTGTAGAATATATTTAAGCCAATCACTTTTCACCTTATGACTAAAACAATATTGTGTATAAATTTATCACAGATTTTTTTCTGCAGAGTTGTTGCAATAACATTTACATACTAATCATAAATACATGTACTTTTTCATCATTAAACTGCTATCAAATGTTTAGAACATCTACTTCACCATTACCAATTAATTCCTACCAACGTTTAGGTAGATATCCCTGGGCCCCCTGTATATTTTTATCTTTAGGGAACTAATTTGATTTTATCTCTCTCGCCTCTAATACAGACTAGCAGTAGTTTCTACCACTAAGTGCTTCCAAATCTGAATAACCAATGACCCGGTCATTCAGCATCTTTTCATCAGCTGCTAGAAAGATAACATTCTTTCTTTAGAATATCTAGATTTGTTCCATCCGTTATCAAAATGGGCCAAGGCTATACCATATTGATCACAAGAAATAGATTTGAAAAACAAAAGGTCAAAAGAATTATAATGATGAATGCTTCCTTTCTGTTCATTCTAATTACCAAGAAATACATTTGAAAATCAAAAGGTCACAGGAATTGCAATGATTAACATTTTCCTATATTTTAATTCATAGACTTAGTTTATATTAAAATGAATCAATACAGATTCATATTTCAAACAACAGCATTTCTTACATTTGATATTAATTCATGGACTTATTTTGTATAAAATTGAATCAATCCAGATTTATACTTTAAACAATAGCATCTCTCCTACATTTGAATTAAGATACTTTAATACATGGATAAATCCTGTTTATTATGATTTATTTTCCAGAAAAAAATGTGAACTATGATTTCTATAAGAACTTAATAAGCATTTCTAAAGTATGACAACATTATCTGTGACAATAACATTTACATTGAACCATTTCCATCACCATGCTGTCTTTTACTCATTGAGAATACACAATGGATGTCAAACTTAATTAAAAACACTTCCCTTTTGTAACTTGTCATCAAGTCATGACTATTCACAAAACACACGATTATCAACATAACAAAATATCGGCCATAAAATGTTGGTCGATTTATCTTTAGATGTAATCGATGACTTCCTGACTGAATTCTGAGCCTTATCTTAGACTGACCAGCACAGGTAAGGTATGGCATCTCTATTGTTTTCTGAATGAGATGTGTGAAAACTTACCTGCGCAGGTGGGCTAGGCGACCTCGAGCCCTCTGGTGATAACGTGTAGTTAATGAATTGTCCAAATGTCAAATATGGACACTCACCTAGGATTTCAGCTTATATCAATGATTCAAGATGGAAATAAAAATATGATTTTGTGTTGGACCGTAACCATAGTGAACATTTTTTTTCTTCTTTTTTTTTTTTACTTTACAATGGAAAACAGGAACATGGAAAATTACAATAAGCAGGATATCATACTATCTACTATAACAATAAATGGGATATACTATATCCCAATGATTGTCACTTACATAACCAATAAATATACTCATTAGTGACCTTGTAATTATAATCGAATTACTGACAATAAATCAATTTGTAGTAGACTATCTGATGCTTATGCTATTTGTATTGGTCAGGATTTGAGTAAGGGTTATAGCCTACAAGGTCAAGGTCAGGGTAGCAATCAGAAGCAGAGGAAGGATGATGATACAGTCCAAGAGGATGATGGTCTGGGTCCTGATCTAAACTATAGCCTACAACTGGGATCACAATCATGGTCATGACCCAAGTTTTGGGCCAAGATAGCGACTATGAGGAATGTGTGGGTCTAGATCAGAACGAAGATCAAAATCCGTACCTAAATTGGGACCACAATCATGGTCATGAACTAAGTTTTGGGCCAAGATAGCGACTATGAGGAATGTCTGGGTCCAGCTCAGAGCGAAGATCACAAACCGTACCTAAATTGGAACCAAAACCAAAGTCATGATGTGGATCTAGACTGGGACTAGATCCCGAGAACCTAGACTGGGACTAGATCCCGAGGACCTAGACTGGGACTAGATCCCGAGGACCTAGACTGGGACTAGACCCCGAGGACCTACACTGGGACTAGACCCCAAGGACCTACACTGGGACTAGATCCCGAGGACCTAGACTGGGACTAGATCCCGAGGACCTAGACTGGGACTAGATCCCGAGGACCTAGACTGGGACTAGATCCCGAGGACCTAGACTGGGACTAGATCCTGAGGACCTACACTGGGACTAGACCCTGAGGACCTAGACTGGGACTAGACCCAGAGGACCTAGACTGGGACTAGATCCTGAGGACCTAGACTGGGACTAGACCCTGAGGACCTAGACTGGGACTAGATCCTGAGGACCTAAACAGGGACTAGACCCTGAGGACCTAGACTGGGACTAGATCCCGAGGACCTAGACTGGGACTAGATCCTGAGGACCTAGACTGGGACTAGATCCCCGAGGACCTTAAGACTGGGACTTGATCCCGAGGACCTAGACTGGGACTAGATCCCGAGGACCTAGACTGGGACTAGATCCCGAGGACCTAGACTGGGACTAGATCCCGAGGACCTAGACTGGGACTTGATCCCGAGGACCTAGACTGGGACTAGATCCCGAGGACCTAGACTGGGACTAGACCCTGAGGACCTAGACTGGGACTAGATCCCGAGGACCTAGACTGGGACTAGATCCCGAGGACCTACACTGGGACTAAATCTCGAGGACCTACACTGGGACTAGACCCTGAGGACCTAGACAGGGATCAAATCCTGAGGACCTACACTGGGACTAGACCCTGAGGACCTAGACTGGGACTTGATCCTGAGGACCTAGACTGGGACTAGATCCTGAGGACTTACATTAGGACTAGATCCTGAGGACCTAGACTGGGACTAAATCCTGAGGACCTAGACTGGGGCTAGATCCCGAGGACCTACACTGGGACTAGACCCTGAGGACCTAGACTGGGACTAGATCCTGAGGACCTACACTGGGATCAAATCCTGAGGACCTAAACAGTGATCAAATCCTGAGGACCTAGACTGGGACTAGATCCCGAGGACCTAGACTTAGATTAGATCCTGAGGACCTACACTGGGACTAGATTCTGAGGACCTACACTGGGACTAGGTCCCGAGGACCTAGACTGGGACTAGATCCCGAGGACCTAGACTGGGACTTGATCCCGAGGACCTAGACTGGGACTAGATCCCGAGGACCTACACTGGGACTAGATCCCGAGGACCTACACTGGGACTAGATCTCGAGGACCTACACTGGGACTAGATCCCGAGGACCTAGACTGGGACTAGATCCTGAGGACCTAGACTGGGACTAAATCCTGAGGACCTAGACTGGGGCTAGATCCCGAGGACCTACACTGGGACTAGACCCTGAGGACCTAGACTGGGACTAGATCCTGAGGACCTACACTGGGATCAAATCCTGAGGACCTAAACAGTGATCAAATCCTGAGGACCTAGACTGGGACTAGATCCCGAGGACCTAGACTTAGATTAGATCCTGAGGACCTACACTGGGACTAGATTCTGAGGACCTACACTGGGACTAGGTCCCGAGGACCTAGACTGGGACTAGATCCCGAGGACCTAGACTGGGACTTGATCCCGAGGACCTAGACTGGGACTAGATCCCGAGGACCTAGACTGGGACTAGATCCCGAGGACCTACACTGGGACTAGATCTCGAGGACCTACACTGGGACTAGATCCCGAGGACCTACACTGGGACTAGATCCTGAGGACCTAGACTGGGACTTGATTCCAAGGACCAAGACCGGGATCACATCCCGAGGACCTAGACTGGGACTAGATCCCGAGGACCTAGACTGGGACTAGATCCCGAGGACCTACACTGGGACTAGATCTCGAGGACCTACACTGGGACTAGATCCCGAGGACCTACACTGGGACTAGATTGTGAGGACCTACACTGGGACTAGATCCTGAGGACCTACACTGGGACTAGATCCTGAGGACCTAGACTGGGGCTAGACCCTGAGGACCTACACTGGGACTAGATCCCGAGGACCTACACTGGGACTAGATCCCGAGGACCTAGACTGGGACTAGATCCTGATTCCAGTATACCCCCCTAACTTCGTTGTGGGGGTATAATGAGCACAGCCAACATGCTAAGAAGAACCTACATATGAATTTTGAGAAGGATCTTTCCAGTGCTTCTCAAGATATAGCTTAAATCGATACAAAAATTCATCTGTCAAAACCCAATGCTTTCATATGGAACACTGGGCCATCATTGCCATACCATCATGCTTTCAAACAATATCAAACAGAACAGCTTCCATCTGGAAAATTTGATCAACTTCCAATATTCCCCAATGTGATAATCCTTATAATGCTTGAATATACGGTAAACCTCCGATTAATTCGAACACGCGGATAGTTCGAACACACATTTTTTTCTAGAAAAACAGTAATTTTTTAGCTAGTAATAGTTCGAACTCTGGCTGTTTATAACTGACACCATTTCGGATAGTTCGAACTTGTCAAATGAAGAACGTAAAGTAAGGTTTTTTTATCGGCAAACTCAATTGAAAGATCGCGACGACCCGGCCCCGATGACCGGCCCAGAAAAAATAACAAGATTTAAATTTGATCAACAAGCATGTTTAGGTTATGAGATTGTATGCGTGATCATTAGAGCGTCTGTGATTTAATATATGCCACATATTTGAGCTTTAATTCAGTTTTTGTTACATTGCAAAATACACCACGCACGAGACAGCTGATTGCAAAATTTAGGCCCCGACAATGTATAAATAACATGCGATATTTGTATTCGCGCTGTGTATGGCAAACTAAGAAATCGTCCGTGTATTTTCACATATAACTAGTGTTAACTAAGCATTATGATTATTTAATTGTGACTGGACAATCTCTTAAGTATTGCCAATCAAGGTATTACCTGAAAACCTGCGACCTCACGCTGGGTAAGCAGGCCACGCGAGGTGTCGCTTGCGGTAAAGTTGAAAGGATCGGCTGCCCGACCGTGCCGAGTGACGTGAAGAGCATTCATATCCAGTCAAAACAATCCACAGGTGTCCCAATTAGTGATGGATAATTTTGCAGGTATCAACTATGTTTTGTAGATAATACGACTGGGCATATTTAAAAGCAGACATGTTGATGTTCTGACCTAATTTTACCAACACATATCGCCTATTTTTACAGTAGTGGTTTCGTAAACGCAACAGGTTATGAAGACTGCTTTTGATGTATTTAAGAGACCATTTATTACAATAATAAATTGATAGTTTCTCAGATAAAAAATATAATCATGCAAAGATTATACTGTACAAATGTTTAACTTTTGTGTCACAAATGAAACGTGTTGGGGCTACTGTATAAGCATTGCCCGATCCGCGAGCGGCTTCGCGCAAAAACCATCATAATTATCGCGAAATGAAGAACATTTAACGATCAATTAATATTGAATTAAATGAAAATCTAACATTTTACTTACTTATAAATGTGCCATTGCTCAGGCCGCCGTTGTTACGTATCAGATTTACGATGGATGTGTTTGTTCTAATGATTTTACTCGGCAGAGATTTTCGCCGATATTGTCTCGAATAGTTCGAACTCGCGCATATTTTCTGAAGCATAATTTCGAATAATTCGAACAGGTTCGTCAATATTTATTTAATTTTGTTCGAACTAACCGGAGGTTTACCGTAAATTTGATACATATCACCAGCTTAAAGGCTGATGGAGACTTGATACTTCTAAAAATCAAATTGTATAAACACTTTGGCAGTCTAATATTAACTTTCAAATTGGAAACTTAAACACAATTTCAATGCAACTGCAAACAATTCTAGATTATTTTCTAGATTATTTCTAAATAATCTACATGAAACGGCATATTCTGCAAACTTTAAAAACACAAGAGAAAACTCTTCTAGTTTTACAGAGTAATAAGTTAAAATGATGTAATATATATCAGTATTATTCATTTACAATCAAACAAACTAAATTACATCAAATACCTGAAACTAAACATGCCACCATCAACAAAATACCATCTAATGAAAAACACCTGCATACATAACGAATTGAGAACAAAAATTAAATTCAATTGATCCATGCATTTTTAAGACATTTAAAAAAAAAAAAAAAAAAATACATATATTAACATTATCAACAATTATGAAAATGCAAAAAAAAAAAACAATAAAAAAATAAAGATAAATATCATAATTAACATTGAATTATGCATCTAACAACCACTTCAGATTTCATTTCCAATAGGACTTTTACTGAACAAGTTTATCATTTTTAAAACAAAAGAGATTTTAAAAATAAGAATTAAAACAAAAGACCACACAGTAACTGATCACACCATGCAAATAGAACCCCTAAAAATACATGCACAAACGATACAAAATCTGCTACTGAAGCTTTTACGGAACAGAAAAGGTGAACGAAAATACATACTGAACTGAAGACAACTAGCTGTAGGGTTATATCTATGTGGTACAATTTTAGTAGGGACCGACAACAAACTCATGAATCCCTGATCAAATTTTCAAGATATAAAGTACCTTATCAAATTCAGAATTTGAGACGATCATCAAAACAACAGACTTCAAGGCAAAAATATTCTGGTGTCATAAATAGTTATGTTTACCAGCCCAATATATAAATTGGAATCCAAAGTTCCAAAGGACTGGGAGCTCTTTTCTAATATAAAACAGACCCTAAATTGTTAATATTTTGATAAAATGCAGTCTGCAGTGGATTTTGATCACATTTTATAATGAGGTGATATCCAGAGTTCACATCTAAATTCTAGCCATAATTTACACCAAGAACGGCAAGCTTTTGAATCAAAGGGAGATAATAAGATTTTCTTTAACAACTTTTCAAACATTTATGTTTAAACTAACAGCATATTTTTATCATGCTATTATAATGGAAACAAAATATAATTTTGAAAGAAACTTTTTATAGATCTTCTGCAACCATCAACAATTATGTAATTATTCAAACATGCCCTATGTTCCATACGAAAATGATAAACCAAACAAAAAATTAGACAAAATGAAATTAAAAGAAATATTAAAAAAATATCAAAATAAATGTAAAAACAACATATTTTAAAGAAAAGTATAGTCTAAGTGTATTGTGTCAATAATACCTATAATTTAATTCCAGTGCTTATTATAGTGATGCCCAGCCTACTATTCCTACTTATAACACTATAGTCTACAGCTAACCTGGAAACTATATTACCTCTAACTTTTGATGACATATAAACATTCCATCAACTTTTATTCAATATAATCCTTCAAATAGAATATCTCAACTATTTGATTAAGCACTAATCACAATGCACCAGGCAAACATTGCCCACAAGTTGTCATTCATTAACAATATGAATGCAAACTTGGCATGTCAAATTCAATTGAAACACTGGTTGATGCAGTCTTAAGCATGCAGACGAAATGTCTTTGGAACAATTACTCAAAACTTACCAGCAGTTAATTAATTAGGACTGAATAGTATAAGTGTTTGGTTGATGGAATATTACAAATTAAAGGGATTATAACACATGGTAAATCATCATCACCACAACAAATCACACAACTGATGTCCAGGACGTGGGGCAACAGGACAACCCTAACGTAATCAAAGCATAAACACATAAAAAGAACCAGTTATCTCCCTTACAACAAATATTTATCTTCCTTACAACTCATTGTTATCTCCCTTACATATTATGAATCAAAAACTGTTTTTTGTATTTTTTTCTATATAAATCTGCTTAAAACTGGAAATATTTCCATCTAGATTTTGTAACAAACTGTTTCCTTCACTAAGCTTGGTCCCTTAAACCAGTATTGAATGTTATGAACAGAATATTGTTCCAAGCAGGAATATTTTAATTGGAGGTAGAAACTTTGATGAACATGTTAACTTCAGAAAAAAAAATCTTATGAATACCAAAGAAAATTTTGACAAATCATATGTTTTACCCTAATTGTAATAAATGCTGTATATGATGTACAGTGTACAAATTATGAAGCATTGAGCACATTTCATTTACTGTGGGAAAGGAGATAATTGGTTCATTCTACATATGACTAACAGCCTTTTGGGCTGTATAAATCCTATTGGTATGTATAATACATATGGGTATGCATCTACTATTCAACAAAATTGCAACAATCAAAACTACTATGTGTATGTCCAGTGGTCAGTGACCTATAACTATTGTAAAACCTTATGTATGTCCAGTGGTCAGGGACCTATAACTATTGTAAAACCTTATGTATGGTCAGTGGTCAGTGACCTATAACTATTGTAAAACCTTATGATGTATAAGTAGCACTTTTTTACCTCTATGGCATATGAATGACCTTTAGGTAACAAATCAAGACCCCTATTTCACATCATTGACCCTTATGTAATAAAAGTTTGACCTCTACGGCACATCAATGACCTTCAAGTATAATCAAGAATGACCCCCTAGGTCATATAAATTACATTATAACTTAGGTCACTTCAGCCAATCCTAGGTCACAAAAATAATACTTGAGTTTCGTCAGTCACCCAAAGGTCACATTATTATATCATCTATGTGACTATCAAGCTATAACCAGGCTATTTGGTAGATCAAATTATTTGTGGAATTGTGTAAAATGCAATAAAATCATGAAGGTAAATAAACAACTACATTACCTGATATTTAGTTTGCCATTTCAACTCTGAATTAATTTTTAAAACATCTTGATTTTGAGAATAATTTTGTTGTATCAAACATAACATTATCTTTGTATAGATCGGTAATATCAGCTGTCTCAGCTTGAGAATTCAAATTTATTTATTCATTTAATTTCACAGTTTTAAAATAATTCAGTATCACCAAGGAATTTCTGGTTGAAATAGCAAAATAAATATATTTGGTTTCAAAAATGTGAGTGGAGATTTGGACTGTAAAAGCATCTAGTAAGAGTCTGGTATACTATGACTGATCACTGATCTAGCCACTGGACATTGGTCAAGGTGTGTATAACAATCCAGTAGTTTGCCCGATACTTACCATGAAGGAAGAGTGACCCTGTGAATACCCAAGACAGTTTATGTATACATGTATATAACAAAAGGAAGAAAAAAAAAAACTGAAAAAATATCTTAGATCTTTATTTCAGATCTTTCATGGCTGTGTTTCTGGAATAGTTCCATGTACTGAAATAAAACAAATCACCTGAAATTCGTAAACTTCAATAAATCTTTTTTTTTCTTTAGGCTATCAGCTCTTAGTAAATTATATATCAAAAGGGCCTGTACACATTCAGGTTTTTCTAATTACCTTGTTTCCATCCCTGAGAATTTGTTAAAATTCATTAACTTTTTCAGAATTTTCCCTGGTAAACTAATATAAATCAATTTCTTCCATCTCCCAGAACACTCCCTTTTAAAGGGAAGTAATTTCATATGTCTTGCAGAAAACCCCCTTTTAAAGGGAAGTAATTCCATGAATATACTTTAAAGAAAAAGAAATGCAATAAGAAATTTCCCAGTTGATAGGAAATCAAAAGATGTTATAGAATATATAACGGTAAAATTGAAACATAGGGAACCACTCTGTCATCTGAAATTTTTCATCCGTATCATTTAGTACCGACGTCAAAATTCAAGTTTCCTTTCAGTATACATTGTAGACATTGCATTCCTTTGTTGTTGGATAAAAATCCTGACATCTTTATTTTATAATGAATATATTTCAAATTCATATCAATATTATCAAGATTTGCCTCAATAAAACTTTAAAAGTTTATCTCCATTTGATGTAATGACTACATACCAGTGCTACTAACCTACAGCAGGCGGACAACACACAAATCATTCTACATAAATTTGCATTCATTGCTCAACACATTGAATGAGTTAAAATTCTCCTAAATTATGACTCGACAGTAAACTACAGTCATCAACCTCTGGGTTCCTGGCCCATGTAAGACAAGATGTCTGTACCTTTTCTCAGCCTAGATACATGAGGAACACTTCCTTGAGCGTGTGATGTTTTCGTACTGACATCACTACAGGAAAAGTGTAATCTTTTTACATTGCATCTTCATCCTTGTTTCTACTCTCTAGGCTCAAAGTGTCACAAAACTGCCATAGCAAACATTCCACGATCTGCTCTCTGTAATTTTAGCTCTACAGTAATACCTCAATATAACGCCCATCTTATTATTTGCCTATTAAACACCATTAACCAATATCTAGGATTACTGTACACAGAACAAAATTTCCTTAAAATAATAAATATTAAATTGAATTTCACACATCATCATATCGTCCCAAAAATAGAGAGATATTTCTGGAAGATAGCTATAGCTGTGTATGTGGTAATGTTGAATTTAAGACTGCAATGCATTATGAAAATACAATTTTCAAAGAATTTCAATCATCATAAGGTGTCAATACCTTAATAGAGTGTATTAGTTGATAGAAGTCTTATGCAATTATTACAATTAATATCGTGTTTCTGTTTTCAGCTGACTAAAGCAGCAGATTTGCCTTTAATAAATCAAATACTTTCAGGGTTTTGCTCTGTTATTTTGTAAGTTGAGTCCTTTGAGATTTAAAATGGGGTCCCTCTGAACAGTTTAAATTAACTTCCTAAAAAATAACTGGTGTCCTCTTCTGGAGGCTTCAACACAAACTGTCAGCTTTCATCTAATCCCCCTTGCCAACACATTTCAAATAATCATGCACTTTATAATATTTGAAAGTGATCGAAACTTTCCACAGAAAATCTTCTACAGAAAAAAGGAAATTATGTAACCTAATTAGCCTAGTTCCCAAAGACCATACACATTTTTAATTTAAGCAAATGTCTCATCATTCATATATCATATCTTTCATATAGATTTTAAAACAAAATTTGATCAATCACACATCTCTTTACCTTGTGTAGGCAGTAATTTTGAGCTTGTTTCATTGTTCAAAGATTTTATATAAACCAATATAATTCACAGAAAAAATTAAATAAAAAAAATTGTTACGTCGCATAAACTTGATCAACCAATCAGAATTCATTATCTTATGTATCTTACAAGAAAAGATCAGCCAATCAAAATGTATCATCTCATATATCTCACAAAAATATTAGCCAATCAAAATGAATTATTAATATATCTGACAGAAGATCAGCCAATCAAAATGTATGATCTTGTGTATCTCACAAAAATATCAGCCAATCAAATGCATTATTTCCTGTATCTTGCAAAAAGATCTGCCAAATAGAATACATCTCTTGTATCAAAAAGGTCTGCTAATTAGAAAATAGGATTTCTTGTACCTTCAGTGAATCTAATTTGTCGTTGGCAGAAGTTGATAAGTTTTTTTTAACTGAAAACGCTACTGTATACTAACTGTTGCTTGTAGTTTTCACTAAATCAGTATGCTCTTGTTGTACCCTAGATTGGTTTTGTTTTGTATTGCTTATCGTCCAATCAACAGCTCAGTTCATTTAAGGACAGCTGGTGTCCTAGATGATCATGCAAATATATATATATTGGAGATGATCAGCTCTATATGTATGCATGTGTACTTAAAACAATTATTTTTGTTATGATATTTAGATGTGATCAAATCCAGGATGTGTTACAATATCAATATATTTTTTTATGTACTTAATTAACATCTTCGGTCATAAAACTCACAGAGAAATTGATTAATTTCCCCAATGCAAACATGGTTGATGTCCCTAAACCTTTAATATACAATCACTAGCACTGATTAGATAGTGGATTTTGGTGAGACAGTCTATACTTAACAAGGTTTGATGATCAACCAATATTGACAGAACCTATCATGTTATCAAAGACTGCCAATATCTGTTAAGGTTGGAGTCCAAATTCAAAGTCTCCTGAGAATTCCAACACTACCTCACATATAACCACTAGAAACCATAATATGTTCCCAATCAAAACAAACCCCTTAGTGCACGAGAACCAAACTCCTCTATTATGCATTGCTGTTGATTAATGACACAATCTTAGAGCACATGTACTAGTCATGTGAAATTCATCAATTTTATTAATACCCAGCAGCTGAAGCCAACACTTCTAGAACTAAACATTCAATCCATTTATTTCCTGGATTTTCAAATTAACTGGAGACCAAATGGGCCTGTAGCATTCACCTGGATTTAACTGCTTAAAAAAATGATTTTTCTCTTTTCAGTTTACCAAAAAAGGATAATTGAGTGTTTTGCCAAACCCCTGAAGGTGAATATGGAGCAAGGTCATTTCTTGTCATAGAATTTGTTACCATAACAGGTAAATAAGATATCCAAATCCCATAACAGATAAATAAGATATTCAAGTCCTATAACAGGTAAATAAGATATCCAAATCCTATAACAGGTAAATAAGATATCCAAGTCCAATTACAGGTAAATAAGATGTCCAAGTCCAATTACAGGTAAATAAGATATCCAAGTCCAATTACAGGTAAATAAGATGTCCAAGTCCAAGTTAAAGTACAACCAAAACTTAAAACATCAAAACCAAGCCGGAAGGATCGTAGAGAGGAAATAGTCCTCTCTCGGCTCCGTACCGGGCACACATATCCTACTCATTCGTTCCTTTTGAAACGAGAGGATCCACCGATGTGTTATGCATGTGATGTTCAATTCACAGTGCAGCATTTTTTAATAGAATGTTCCGATTTTAAGCACATTCGTGATAAATACTTTCGAGTCCCGGATATGAAAACCCTTTTCAGTTCCGTGGATTCGAAAACAATATTTAGCTACTTGAAAGAAATCGATCTATTTTATAGACTTTGATGTCTTTTACGTTACTGTCTTTGACGTTCTATTTATAACAAAGTTCACATAATCTATTCGTACATATTATTTCACATAATGTACATATATATATTTTACCATTTTTAACCACCTTTTATTATAATGATGTAAATATACAATACGGATGCTTTTAAAAAATGACAAATTTTATCTGATTTTAACTTTAAAAATAAAACATGTTAGAATATTGTTTGGCCCTAAATGACCCTAGTTGTCGATGGGCCGTAAAACATAAACAAACAAACAAACCAAGTCCAATTACAGGTAAATAAGATATCCAAGTCCCATAACAGCTAATTAGAAGTCAAAGTCCAATAACAGTTAAAAATTCAGAAATAACTTCAGTTACCCAGTCCAAAATTGGTAAAAATTCAGGTAAAAAATTCAGACTGAAAAACCCATCATATATATCAAAGCTTATTGTCTATTGAAGATGTGGTCGAAATTCCAAGTTTGAAAACCTTTCAATCCCATCTACAAGTATAGCAATTACCATCGCAGAGGATGAAATTCAATGATATCGTGTGAAATCTTCACCCATGTCACAGAAAATCAAGAGAATTTATCTGGAAAGAAGTAATGGAGGAGAAATCAATGTTTCTACCTCTGACCTTTCATACCAGGCATCACCATTATAGGCGGTATATAACCACAACACACTGCTCCACTACAAACCAAAACAGTATGCTGCCCTGGACCAAGTTTTATCAATATTCCCTAACTTAGCAAAACCCAGAATGCAGAATATAAGGAAATTCAATCCAATAGAGCATTCCTTTGAAAATTTTAGGCTAAGGAATTTAGTTGTTTACATTTCTGTTATGAAACAAGGATCAATATAATTTCAAAATATTTTATTGTTGTACAACAATAATATGACAATATTATAATCTTTAATGATATCAGGTGAAATCTTCACTAATATCATAGAAAACTAAGAGTGAACATCTCAGAAAGACTAACCATAAAAGGTCGGACAATTGTGACTGAAGATTCCAATGAAATACTTCCATTCTAAACAATAATTAATGTGATGTTGTTGAGTAAATACAGAACAAACATAACTCTAGCACATACCACTGATGATATTGGTTTGACAATTAGTGTAAAATTATGTTAAACAATCATCATTGTTGACAACATTAATAGAAATTGTCAATACTGTGGCATGTAATCCAGTTTTGAAATGTTTTATGAGTCAATTCGACAAGTTGTTAAGGAAGCTGGATCTGTTATAGAGCTTGTAACAATGGGACTGTCTCTGTAGTAAGGTGGTAACAATGGGACTGTCTGTGTAGTAACAATGGGACTGTCTGTGTAGTAAGGTGGTAACAATGGGACCGTCTCTGTAGTAAGGTGGTAACAATGGGACTGTCTCTGTAGTAAGGTGGTAACAATGGGACTGTCTCTGTAGTAAGGTGGTAACAATGGGACTGTCTCTGTAGTAACAATGGGACTGTCTCTGTAGTAAGGTGGTAACAATGGGACTGTCTCTGTAGTAAGGTGGTAACAATGGGACTGTCTCTGTAGTAACAATGGGACTGTCTCTGTAGTAAGGTGGTAACAATGGGACTGTCTCTGTAGTAAGGTGGTAACAATGGGACTGTCTCTGTAGTAACAATGGGACTGTCTCTGTAGTAAGGTGGTAACAATGGGACTGTCTCTGTAGTAACAATGGGACCGTCTCTGTAGTAAGGTGGTAACAATGGGACCGTCTCTGTAGTAAGGTGGTAACAATGGGACTGTCTCTGTAGTAAGGTGTCTGATCCTGTAATAAAGCATTGAATGCCAATTGTTCCTGATGTTGATTACTGTATGAAGGCTACCTTAGGGAGTAACAATAAAACAATGCTATATGGCTATTTCAGTTTCCCCATATAGCTCTAGAATAGGACAGGAAACCAATCAGAACATAAAAAGTGTCTCATATTGTTAAAACACTATCAACAAAGCAAGACCCTGTACAATTTCTGAAATGACAATGAAAAGCTACTGAATAAAACACCAGTACCATACACCATGATATACTCACATCTAAGTGTATCTGTCGTTTCATACCTGAATATTTCAATTTCTACTCAAGTTGGACTCAATGAAACTACCAAACTTAGTCTGTTTCATTTGCTCATGAATTTGACCAGATTAACACTGACCGGTGCGTATGAATACATGGTAAAAATTCTTCCGCGGAACGATTTCACTTTTTCTACATTGTTGTTCTAAAAATGGAATAATTATTAAAATTATCAAATTGATAATGTATTGTTGTATTTTAAGAAAGACCAGATATGCTAAATACTTCTATTTTGACAAAATGATGCTGTTTTTAATCCTAAAATTGCGGACTATTTTACTCGACCGACTAGACATGCACAATCCGGAACTCATCAGGCTTTTCCGGATATGGACTTGCACAATCTTCGAGACATTAATATCTAGGCTGACTTTTTTATTCGAAAAAAAAACAATTGAAATATAAGGATTGAATCTTGACTTGGTCGATTTCATGGGGTCATGAATTGAGTTGCTCTTGAGACAAATTCAACATGAACTGCTTCGCAGTTCATTAAATTTGTCTCAAGAGCAACTCAATTCATGACCCCATGAAATCGACCAAATCAAGATTCAATCCTTAATTACACTTCAATCTCAATTTGTAAGAGGGGAAAGGGTACACTAAGGGGATTGGGACAGGGGAAGGAAAGGGCACACTAAGGGGATTGGGACAGGGGAAGGAAAGGGTACAAGTAAAGGAAAGGGCACAGGGGATGAGGACAGGTAAAGGAAAGGTCACAGGGGATGGGGACAGGTAAAGGAAAGGTCACAGGGGATGGGGACAGGTAAAGGAAAGGTCACGGGGGATGGGGACAGGTAAAGGAAAGGGCACGGGGGATGGGGACAGGTAAAGGAAAGGGCACGGGGGATATGGACAGGTAAAGGAAAGGGCACAGGGGATGGGGACAGGTAAAGGAAAGGGAACAGGGGATGGGGACAGGTAAAGGAAAGGGAACGGGGGATGGGGACAGGTAAAGGAAAGGGTACAGGGGATGGGGACAGGTAAAGGAAAGGGTACAGGGGATGGGGACAGGTAAAGGAAAGGTCATGGGGGATGGGGACAGGTAAAGGAAAGGGCACGGGGGATGGGGACAGGTAAAGGAAAGGGCACGGGGGATGGGGACAGGTAAAGGAAAGGGCACAGGGGATGGGGACAGGTAAAGGAAAGGGCACGGGGGATGGGGACAGGTAAAGGAAAGGGTATGGGGGATGGGGACAGGTAAAGGAAAGGTCACAGGGGATGGGGACAGGTAAAGGAAAGGTCACAGGGGATGGGGACAGGTAAAGGAAAGGGCACAGGGGATGGGGACAGGTAAAGGAAAGGGCATGGGGGATGGGGACAGGTAAAGGAAAGGGTACAGGGGATGGGGACAGGTAAAGGAAAGGGCACGGGGGATGGGGACAGGTAAAGGAAAGGGTATGGGGGATGGGGACAGGTAAAGGAAAGGTCACAGGGGATGGGGACAGGTAAAGGAAAGGTCACAGGGGATGGGGACAGGTAAAGGAAAGGGCACAGGGGATGGGGACAGGTAAAGGAAAGGGCATGGGGGATGGGGACAGGTAAAGGAAAGGGTACAGGGGATGGGGACAGGTAAAGGAAAGGGCACGGGGGATGGGGACAGGTAAAGGAAAGGGCACGGCGGATGGGGACAGGTAAAGGAAAGGGCATGGGGGATGGGGACAGGTAAAGGAAAGGGTATGGGGGATGGGGACAGGTAAAGGAAAGGGCACGGGGGATGGGGACAGGTAAAGGAAAGGGTACAGGGGATGGGGACAGGTAAAGGAAAGGGCACGGGGGATGGGGACAGGTAAAGGAAAGGGCACGGGGGATGGGGACAGGTAAAGGAAAGGGCACAGGGGATGGGGACAGGTAAAGGAAAGGGTACAGGGGATGGGGACAGGTAAAGGAAAGGGCATGGGGGAAGGAAAGGGCACAGGGGATGGCCATGGGGACGCGTGAAGAAAGGGGCAAAGGGGATGGGGACAAGCAGAGGAAGAGTCACAGGACAGGGTACAGGGGATGGAGGATAGGAAGAAAGGGGAACACTCAGAAGATGTGGGATAGGGGAGGGAAAGAGGATGGGAACTAAAACAGAGACTTCTTGCAACAAAATTTGGAATTGCATCAACTGATGACCTTTTGGCCTTTCCTCCATTTATAAACCATTATCAAAGTGACATAATAGTCTTGTATGGAGGGATACATATTTTGTCTTTGAATACATGGTCCTAGATGATATCGGATACGTATATATATATACCATATTGGGATATATCAGAGAAAGATCTAGTCTCATAACAACCTGGAGAATCAACTATCAGAGGGTATATGTGACAGTTCTGATACATGGGATGATTATCCTTATAACGACAGGTAACGTCTAGCTACCTGACAATAGAAATATCTAGTTTTTAGTAATTTTATCTTGCCTATATTACCATAGTGGTATAATAGATTGATATATTAACTACACAAAACCTACAGGTCACTCATTAAAATAAGCTTTCTGTCCTGAGGGCTAATCACCATTCCTAACAGCCTAGTAACAATTCTGATGTGTTGAAATGCATCATTAAATTGGTCATAAAAGATTAATTCGTGACAATAAAATTACTAACCAACCATATTTTTTTCACATAACCTGAAACAACATCTATTTTTGGACTAAAAGTACATACAACTTTACATGCTTTTTCACCATCTGCTAAATAATAGTCCTTCCCCTTTTTGAATTGTGTAATGTATATATTATAACTAGTAATACAGCAAACACAAAATTTCCAGTCCAAAAAAAGTGAAACTGCACACCAAACAACTCTCTTTGTCATAATATGGCAATAATATTTTGAAAGATGGGTAAGCAAACCTATATGAGGTCATTATATAGGTATCCATCGTTTGGGAGGGGGGCTCCAGTAGTCAATTACAGCTATTCTTGGGAGCAACCACCTCTAGATGACACATTATGTAGCAGGTGTACGGATATTTATAGGACTAACACAACATCCTGGGTCCATCAACATGCCTTCCTCACTAAACAATTCAGTACCTACAAATAAAATCTACACATCCTTTCTCTCTAGCTCCAGTAAAGCAATGTGTGGTAAATCACTAAAACTTCCAGAGATGTGTAGTTATCTGTATAGAATGTCCAGGTCTTTGTTTGTAATTCCACACACCTTACTTAATTTAACCAGCAATAAGTCCATGTCTCGTAATACACCAATCCATATCCATCATAATAAGGCCATGTCTGGTAATAACTATCAGTCCATGTCTGGTAATAACTATCAGTCCATGTCTCGTAATACACCCATCCATATCCATCATAATTCAATCAAAGTGCTAACAAATAGTATTCATTGCCCTGCAATAAGCCCATACCTGGTAATAAGTCCATGTCTGGTAATAAGTCCATGTCTGGTAATAAGTCCATGTCTGGTAATAAGGCCATGTCTGATAATTAGACCATGTCTGATAATTAGACCATGTCGGGTAATTAGTCCATGTCTGGTAATAAGTCCATGTCTGGTAATAAGGCCATGTCTGATAATTAGACCATGTCTGATAATTAGTCCATGTCGGGTAATTAGTCCATGCTGGTAATAAGCATATGTCTAGTAATAAGTCCATGTCTGGTAATAAGGCCATGTCTGATAATTAGTCCATGTCGGGTAATTAGTCCATGTCGGGTAATTAGTCCATGCTGGTAATAAGCATATGTCTGGTAATAAGTCCATGTCTGGTAATAAGGCTATGTCTGATAATTAGTCCATGTCTGATAATTAGACCATGTCTGGTAATAAGTCCATGCTGGTAATTAGACCATGTCTGGTAATTAGTCCATGCTGGTAATAAGCATATGTCTGTTAACAAGGTCATGCCTGATAATATGGCCACAGTTGCAGTCAAATAAACATTAACGTGCATATGTGGTAAGCGATACACCCACCCATGTCTATTGCAGACAAACCCCACTCACCTAGCATGTCCTATTGTATAACAAGAAGTCTCTATTGTATAACAAGACGTCTCTATTGTATAACAAGATGTCCTATTGTATAACAAGATGTCCTATTGTATAACAAGACGTCCCTATTGTATAACAAGACGTCTCTATTGTATAACAAGACGTCCCTATTGTATAACAAGATGTCCTATTGTATAACAAGACGTCCCTATTGTATAACAAGACGTCTCTATTGTATAACAAGACATCCTATTGTATAACAAGATGTCCCTATTGTATAACAAGATGTCCTATTGTATAACAAGACGTCCCTATTGTATAACAAGATGTCCTATTGTATAACAAGACGTCCCTATTGTATAACAAGACATTCTATTTTATAACAAGACGTCCCTATTGTATAACAAGATGTCTCTATTGTATAACAAGATGTCCCTATTGTATAACAAGGGCCCAATGGGCCCAAATCGCTCACCTGCAATGCAGTGATCTTTTCATATATGGATCCTGCAGTTATTTGAAAACATGCTACAGGACCAATATAATGTCTCTCTGCACTTTGGCTTTTCACTAAAAGTCATTTAAAGATTTAAGCATACTTGATCGACGTGACCTTGAATGTGAGTCAGGGTCATTCATTTGAAAAAACTTGGTAGCCCTTCATCCCAGCATGCTACAGACCCAATATTAACTCCATGGGACTCTTGGTTATTGAGAAGAAGTCGTTTAAAGATTTTAGCCTTTTTGACCCCTGTGACCTTGAATGAAGGTCAAGGTCATTCATTTGAACAAACTTGAGAGCCCTTCACCCCAGCATGCTACAGGCCATATATTAGGTCTCTGGGACTCTTGGTTATTGAGAAAAAGTCGTTTAAAGATTTTAGCCTTTTTGACTCCTGTGAACTTGAATGAAGGTCAAGGTCATTCATTTGAACAAACTTGGTAGCCCTTTACCCCAGCATGCTACAGACCCAATATCAACTCCCTGGGACTCTTGGTTATTGAGAAGAAGTTGTTTAAAGATTTTAGCCTTTTTGATTCCTGTGTCCTTGAATGAAGGTCAAGGTCATTCATTTGAACAAACTTGGTAGCCCTTCACCCCAGCATGCTACAGACCCAATATCAAGTCCCTGGGTCTTTTGGCTATTTAGAAGAAGTCATTTATTTTTTTTTAGCATATTTGACCCCTGTGACCTTGAATGAAAGTCAAGGTCATTCATTTGAACAAACTTGGTAGCCCTTCACCCCAGCATGCTACAGACCCAATATCAACTCCCTGGGACTCTTGGTTATTGAGAAGAAGTCGTTTAAAGATTTTAGCCTTTTTGACCCCTGTGACCTTGAATGAAGGTCAACATTATTCATTTGAACAAACTTGGTAGCCCTTCACCCCAGCATGCCCAGCATGTCATCCCTATTGTATAACAAGACATCCCTATTGTATAACAAGACGTCCTTATTGTATAACAAGTCATCCCTATTGTATAACAAGACGTCCCTATTGTATAACAAGACGTCCCTATTATATAACAAGACATCCTATTGTATAACAAGTCATCCCTATTGTATAACAAGACGTCCCTATTGTATAACAAGACGTCCTTATTGTATAACAAGTCATCCCTATTGTATAACAAGACGTCCCTATTGTATAACAAGACGTCCCTATTGTATAACAAGACGTCCTTATTGTATAACAAGACGTCCCTATTGTATAACAAGACGTCCCTATTGTATAACAAGACAACCCTATTGTATAACAAGACGTCCCTATTGTATAACAAGACGTCCTTATTGTATAACAAGTCATCCCTATTGTATAACAAGACGTCCCTATTGTATAACAAGACGTCCTTATTGTATAACAAGTCATCCCTATTGTATAACAAGACATCCTATTGTATAACAAGACGTCCCTATTGTATAACAAGACGTCCCTATTGTATAACAAGACGTCCTATTGTATAACAAGACGTCCTTATTGTATAACAAGTCATCCCTATTGTATAACAAGACATCCTATTGTATAACAAGACGTCCCTATTGTATAACAAGACGTCCCTATTGTATAACAAGACGTCCCTATTGTATAACAAGACGTCCTATTGTATAACAAGACGTCCCTATTGTATAACAAGACGTCCCTATTGTGTAACAAGACGTCCCTATTGTATAACAAGTCATCCCTATTGTATAACAAGTCATCCCTATTGTATAACAAGACGTCACTATTGTACAACAAGATGTCCTATTGTATAACAAGACATCCTATTGTATTACATGATATCCTATTGTATAACAAGATATACTGTTGTATAACAAGACGTCCCTATTGTATAACAA
Organism: Pecten maximus; assembly: GCF_902652985.1. Lineage (NCBI taxonomy): Eukaryota > Metazoa > Mollusca > Bivalvia > Pectinida > Pectinidae > Pecten > Pecten maximus. Next base: position 17,396,666 of record NC_047028.1, read on the forward strand.
GACGTCCCTATTGTATACCAAGACATCCTATTGTATTACATGATATCCTATTGTATAACAAGATATACTGTTGTATAACAAGACGTCCCTATTGTATAACAAGACGTCCCTATTGTATAATAAGACGTCCTATTGTATTACATGATATCCTATTGTATAACAAGATATACTGTTGTATAACAAGACGTCCCTATTGTATAACAAGACGTCCTATTGTATAACAAGACGTCCCTATTGTATAACAAGACGTCCCTATTGTATAACAAGACGTCCTATTGTAAAACAAGATGTCCTATTGTAAAACAAGACGTCCTATTGTATAACAAGACGTCCTTATTGTATAACAAGACGTCCCTATTGTATAACAAGACGTCCTATTGTAAAACAAGATGTCCCTATTGTATAACAAGACGTCCTATTTTATAACAAGACGTCTATATATGCTCAGAAACATTTTTTTAGAAGTATTGACCCAGAATGTTAGAAGTTAACCAAGCAATGGTCAGTATATATAGCCATTGAGTAGCTGGATTTAGGTCATACAAGTGTAAAGTGTGGCAGTAGGCACACACCACTCAATACCATGCTGTATAGACCTTTCCGACACCAATGAACACCTCCTACAATGGATCCATACATAATTGGTTTTAGTAAACAAGCCAATAATAAATCTCAGCTTTTCTTTGCATTTGGTTCCTAGATTTTGTTTCCTCATTCAATAAGAGGCAGACCTTGGTTACTACCTATCTAATTGCTACTGTATAAGTACATGATTGCTCTTTATTATCCCATATTGCCTCCATTATGATGTTGTAAAACTTGTGGTATAATTTGCAACCTTTCACTCAACTCCAGTTATCACATCATCTAAGGGTTCAAAGGTATAACTCAGCACTGCCGAATGAATCATTAGCTGCCAATTACACTCTTATACAACAAATCTGCACCAACCAAATGGTACCCATAATCCCTTTGTGAATCTATTATGATTAATTCACAGGGTACATAAACATAGCTGTAGACCTCCCACTGAATCAGTAACTGTAAATTATAGCAATGCACAACAGTAGGCTATAGTAATTCATCATACAATCCCTCTGTCAATTTATAACAATTACATGTATGTATACCTTTCCACCTTCAAATATATCATTGCACAACAAAAATCGAAAAAGCAATTTATCATACGATCCCTCTGTCAATTTATTACAATTACAAGTAAGTATATTCTTCCACCTCCTGGGTCAATAACTGTAAATCATTTCATTGCACAACACTAGTAGACTAAAGCAATTTATCATACAATCCCTCTGTCAATATATTACCATTACTTGGTTCATGAGAATAACTTTACACCTCAAAATGAGTCAGCAACTGTGCATTACAGCACTACACAACACTAGTATATCTTATTAGTGTATTTCTGCCATTTACCACTGAAATACAGGTAGATCCTGGAAACAGTACGATGTACATGGGTACTGCCAAGAAACAGTCAGCAGCTTTGCAGCCTCTTTCCTCACAGAAGTGGGAAAATTCCCATTTTAAAACATGCATTCTGAAGTAGCTGTCAGGTGTCAATATATGGAAGTGACTGGCGCCATGTATCACCATTAAAGGGGAAGAGATACTATGCTGTATGGGGAAGAGACCTAGAGATAGTAAAAGATGAACTCAGCTACATGTAAAAAGATTTCGGCAAAGTAAATGTTTACGTTAGTATTTTATTGAGCCGACATTACTGTAAAGCTACCAATTCTACACGGAAACGACTCTGAGGTATTTGTGTTTCTTGTACACCTTTCAAACTAAAACTTATCTACACCAAGCATATTGATCCAAATAAATATATTTCAAAAGGAGAAATGTCAGGCAGAAATCCACATCACAATATATAAGAAATGTGAATTAAGAGTTTTATATACAGAACTATAGGGATTCATATCACCATTGTGATCAACCATGGGAATCCATGTCCCTGTTGTAATCTACCATGGGAATCCATATCACCATTATAATCTACCATGGGAATCCATATCACCATTGTGATCTACCATGGGAATCCATATCACAATTGTGATCTACCATGGGAATCCATATCACAATTGTGATCTACCATGGGAACCCATATCACGATTGTGATCTACCATGGGAATCCATATCACCATTATAATCTACCATGGGAATCCATATCACCATTGTGATCTACCATGGGAATCCATATCACAATTGTGATCTACCATGGGAATCCATGTCACCATTATAATCTACCATGGGAATCTATATCCTCATTGTGATCTACCATGGGAATCTATATCCTCATTGTGATCTACCATGGGAATCTATATCCTCATTGTGATCTACCATGGGAATCCATATCCTCATTGTGATCTACCATGGGAATCTATATCATCGTGATCTACCATGGGAATCCATATCATCGTGATCTACCATGGGAATCCATATCACCATTGTGATCTACCATGGGAATATATATCCTCATTGTGATCTACCATGGGAATCCATATCCTCATTGTGATCTACCATGGGAATCTATATCCTCATTGTGATCTACCATGGGAATCTATATCCTCATTGTGATCTACCATGGGAATCTATATCCTCATCGTGATCTACCATGGGAATCTATATCCTCATTGTGATCTACCATGGGAATCTATATCCTCATCGTGATCTACCATGGGAATCTATATCCTCATTGTGATCTACCATGGGAATCTATATCCTCATTGTGATCTACCATGGGAATCTATATCCTCATCGTGATCTACCATGGGAATCTATATCCTCATTGTGATCTACCATGGGAATCCATATCATCTTGATCTACCATGGGAATCCATATCACGATTGTGATCTACCATGGGAATCTATATCCTCATTGTGATCTACCATGGGAATCTATATCCTCATTGTGATCTACCATGGGAATCTATATCCTCATTGTGATCTACCATGGGAATCTATATCCTCATTGTGATCTACCATGGGAATCTATATCCTCATTGTGATCTACCATGGGAATCTATATCCTCATTGTGATCTACCATAGGAATCCATATCCTCATTGTGATCTACCATGGAAATCCATATCCTCATTGTGATCTACCATGGGAATCTATATCCTCATTGTGATCTACCATGGGAATCCATATCCTCATTGTGATCTACCATGGGAATCCATATCATCGTGATCTACCATGGGAATCCGTATCATCGTGATCTACCATGGCAATCCATATCGCAATTGTGATCAACCATGGGAATCCATATCACAATTGTGATTATCCATAGGAATCTATACCCCCATTGTGATCAAACTTCAAATGACATCATTATTCCATGATATTAAAGATGACATCGCACCAGAGATGAATAGCTACCATATGTCGAACGAAATTAAATAAATATTGATGAACCTGTTCATTTTATACACAATTATGCTTCTGAAAATAAGCATGAGTTCCAACCATCTGAGTTGATATCGGACAAATTCTCCGCATAGAGAAAATAAAGTCACAAACACATCCCATGTAAATCTGATACGTAACAAGGACAGCCTGGGCAATGGCACATTTGTAAATAAGTAAGATGATAGTATTTTATTTAATTCAATGTTAATTGGTCGTTAAACGTACTTCATTTCATGGTTATTGTGATCGTTACAGTACTGTTAATTGCGAAGCCCCTCGGTCATTGTGTAGCTATGGTGTTCATGTTTCATTTGTGACACAAACGTTACGACATACTTAGGCTAGAGACGTAAATGTTAAGTCTCCGCATGGTTACATGTTTTACTTGAATCAGAAACTATCGACATCTTATTGTAATGAATGTTCGGTACGTTTTATAACGTTAAGATAACTTATGATACCCTACTCGGCCATCAATTCAGACTGACTTTCACAAATAACATGCTCAAATGTACATATAACTCAAATAACATTTAGATGAAATAATGAAAATTGTTTCCAAAACGTAATGTTATGTCTCTATTGTTTGTTCCACAGCGACCCATTGAGGGTAATAAAACACATATTTAAACAGTTTCTTTTCAAATTGATTTACTTTCTCAATATTCACACTGAAATTATTAAATGTTGCATTACAGGCCTTTTAAGGTAGTTGCGATTAAAAATGTTCATTTAAGTAGTAGTTAAGTATTAGTACAGAAATGCTAAGTACTAACACGAGAAGTAACAGAAGTTAGCTGTCACAAGTAAACAGGGTCGGCGTTTTCTGTGAAATGGAAAATTTAATCATAATTTCCATGTACAATCTTTCACATATAAATCTTTGCTATATAACTGGGCTAACAATTCAAGTGAGAAATAGTTCCAATCAATGGAAGTCTTCTCCACTGGAGATTCATGATCAGTAGAGTATTGGAATTCTCAACCTAAAAGCAGAAGCAGGATGAAAACGGGGGAAAAAAACAAAAAAACTCGTAGAATGATACAAGATACATGTAGTAGGCCAATTTTACCTCTAGACTACCCCATCCTGACCCCACAGAGTGCTTCTCATGGAGCATTGGCTAATATTCCAAATAATTCAAAACAACTTACCTCTGAAGACTCAAATCCAGTGCTCATCAACTTGAGTATGTAGAATAGCTATCCATGTTGTCAAACACACAGTAAAATGTTTTTCTCAGCTGTGCAATGTCAATTTTTTTGGCGGAGATGTGTGGTATAAAAGTACTACCCGAATGAGAAGATCCAATACACCATGGTCTTATCTATACCGAAGTCTACCTTCAATTTACAAACCATGGGCACCAAGGCTGCAGAATTCCGACTACAAGCACATTCACACAAACACACAACCAGGTAAAGTGCCTAGATGGTCCGCCAGTATAAGTTGTAGATCCAACAATATGATATAACTTCAAAATATATCATTTCCATCCCTGGTGGATGTCACTATTCCCAGGCAGAGTACCAAGACCTAGACTAACATACAATGTAATGTAGTTAGCTGGCCAAGTTGTATATATCTCTTTGATAATCTATAATGAATAGTTTCAAAATTCACGATTTATGCAAGAAAGGTTGGCAGTCACACTTCCTGTGGATAATGGTAGTAGATAATCCCGTAACTAGAACAGTGAGTTCCTACTGACTTTTGGAAGTAATCCCAGCAAGGATTAGGGGAGGCAGGAAAACCCACAAATACCTACTGCTATCTCAGCTGGTCCTAGCTGCCACCCCAGTGCTCCACTGACACACACTGTTGAGGTTTTTCTGATGCTACTACTGTACTCCCACAGCTAGGATCCCTGCTATATATACATATGTACACTAGCAGGGCCAACCAGTCCACAGTCTGTATAAAGTGGCTAACAAGGCTACTGGTCAGTAACTGATTTATACTGAACTAACTCTTTAAACTGACCACCTTTCAATACTGACAGCTAGTCAACAGCCTGTGTTAATACTGGCTTACTTAGCTACTGGAGCCTGACACCCGTCAGTTATACTGGCTGACCAGGCTATTCTGTGGCCTGAAATTGGTCAGTCATACTGAACTAACTCTTAAAACTGACCATCTTTCAATACTGACATCCAGTCCACAGCCTGTGTTGATAGTTATTAGTGTACCTGCTTACAGTGAATAAATCTTTAAAACTGACCATCTTTCAATACTGATACCTTGTCAATACTGACTATTGATCTTGTCAATGTTGATATCTTGTGGATAGTGACATATTTGTGGATACTGACATATTTGTTGATAGTGACATCTTTGTTGATAGTGACATCATTGTGGATAGCGACTTCTTTGTTGATAGTGACATCTTGTCGATAATGACATCTTGTCGATACCAACATTTTTAAGGATAGTGACATCTTTGTGGATACTGATATGTTTGTGGATAGTGACATCTTTGTGGATACTGACATCTTTGTAGATAGTGACATCTTTGTGGATACTGACATCTTTGTCAACAGAAACATCTTTGTTGATACCTAGGCGGCTGGGGTTTGATTCCTGATCAGACGTGATAAGGTATGGGGTCACCTGCCAGACCACATGGATTTCTCCAGGTACACCGACTTCCTCCTACACTAAGTACCCTTGTGTGCTTTCATCCGGGCCAACAAGAGTGATTTATATAAGATGGTATAACTTGTTTTTAATTGTAAAACAAATAAAGTTTAAATTTTACTAAAATTTACAATATTTCTGTTACTTTTTCTATTTAAACTGCTCTATAAGAAGTATGTTCCAGTAATTTTCAGCCATTTTCATTAGCGCAACATTTTTTAAAAATAACACTGTGCTTCTTTGTTTTGTTTTTGGAAAATAAATAACAAGAAAAGAGACCTAACCTTCTTTTTGTTAATTGGGAAATGGGGCCCATTATCAGCCCAGATAATCTACAGAACAAGCCCTGTATGATAACTTTAAATGTACTTTCAATTCAAACCTTGTGTGTGCAGATTTTGGCCACATCTTGTTGGTATTGACATACTGTAGTTAATGAGCCTTGTAAACACAACTGATGTAAGCCCTCATTCCACCAGCATCCTTACTTTACCTCCTTCTGCCAAACATGTGATCTCTCTTATCGCTACATATTTCCTTTGAAATTAAAAATGCACTTATTCACAACAATTTACAAGCTGCCACAGTGATTCAATCTCAGACCAGATACAATTGCCTTTTATTACCACACAATATATAGCCATATGTTCTTCAGGACTGGGTATGATGGAAGAAAACAGTGAATCCTGATAAAATGTCCTTTGTTTCAACTTCCATTTCCCTCACTGCCAACATATCTCAATGTCATATTGTCAGGAAGTCCATTTCATATTTTTGTGTGATATTCCTAAATAAAGATATTTTTTTTCCTTATTTTTTTTTCTCTGAACTAGAACACTGACATGTCATGAAGGGTTCCATTGTGATCCTGAATTATATTACCCTCAGTAATAAGCTAAGCTGAGCCTCTAGTAACGTTAAAAATAACAAAAAAAAAAAAATCTGCAGTGTTCACCCATCATGAGTTCAACTGTCTCCAACTACCACATGGTTTTTTTCAGTTTGCAGAAATTTTGTTGGAACCAGATTGTTTTGTGTGTTGGCCATGGATAGAAATCCAGATTAGAGGCAATATTTCGGACAGGACATAGTTTAGTTTTGACAGAAACTCAGACAGGACATGTACAGATTTCAGTTTAGACTGAAATTAAGACTGGACAGTTTACTTTAGACTGAAATTCAGAACGGACAGATCCAGAGTTTAGTTTAGACTGAAATTTAGACTGGACAGAGTCAAGTTTAGACTGAAATTCAGACTGGACATAGTTTAGTTTAGACAGAAATATCAGACTGGACAGTGTCCAGTGTGACAGTGATTACTATTTATGTATTATATGGTGGCAATTTTAAGACAGAATAAACAAATTATTCAAGCATTAAGGATTTTATGTTTCAGTAACAATAGGGTGTTATATGTCAGAATAAATTTGTTTTATATCAGTATAGATATTGTGGGTTTCACTTCAGCATAAAAAACAGTGATTTTATGTCAGTATAAATATTGGGGGTTATATTTCAGCATAAATACAGTGATTTTATGTCAGTATAAATATTGGGGGTTTCATTTCAGCATAAATACGATGATTTTATGTCAGTATAAATATTGTGGGTTATATTTCAGCATGGATGTAGTGACTTTTATGTCTGTATGGATATCTTGGTTTTATTTCAGCATGATTACGGTGATTTTTATGTTGGTATGGATATCTTGGTTTTATTTCAGCATGAATACGGTAGTTTCCATCAGTAAGACCGGAGTAATTTATATGTAGCCTACTTCTCATCACATGGGGAAGAGAAAATAGTGATACCTAACCATCATTAATGATTTGGAATTCCCAGCCCTGCCTTACACCATTAACTTTATGTTGTAAGATTTGTGTGATCCTACAAGTACAGCAAATTGGACCAATTAAAGAAATTCACCGTGCACCATTCATCAGGCTTCGTGACAAGCATCACACAGCCAATGTAACGATGGGATTTGATAAACATGACCTTCCAATATAGCTGCCAATACACTTGAAAAGATTTACACAAAAATCTGCCAAACTAGTCAGCTTACTTTAAATTGTTTATCATACAAGTTTCAACCAGCCTGGCGTAATAGCTGACTTCCCCATCTTTGTATACACTTGAGGAAGACAGAGCCCCAGCTAGTGTTCTTTATGGCAGTTTTTAACATCTTAAAGTAAGCATCATTTCACGTCAAACTCCACAAACTCTTATCTTCTGTGTATATCTGTCTTCTACATATTTACCCGAAGTTACTATTTTATCACGACTAAAGGACTTAAACAATCACAAAAGGAAATCGACTCTGAAAAGGATGGGTAACAACACGTTTGTTTTGGGAAACTTTGAGGATTTCCTCTTCTTCACAACAATATCTTGTCTATATGTTAACAGCCAAGATTAAATTTTGACTTAAATTGTTCTGTTAGAAATCCAACTACAACATAACCACCAAAATGGGTTTCTTTAACACCTTATGACGATATGACACCCCTGCTATTTCCCCACACTTATACCTAGGTGGAGCCCTGGAATAATTAAAACCATATTGAAATTTCAATTGATACAAACTTTAAATCACTGCAAAATTTATATACTGAGAAATGATTGCCTTACATCAAATTTATTATGAGAATCTCTGGAGTAGGTTCCAAGTTGAATATGAAAAATTTAAGTTTTATATCAAATTAAATTAACAGGTAAGTCTGCAAGTCAGGCAAAAATTGGCCTATTTTCAATATTGATATTTACAAGTTATTTCTTGCACAGTTTGAAGTTGAATATGAAAAGTTAAGTCGCACATCAAATTTAATTAACTAGTAAATCTGCAGCTCGGGTAAAAAAAAGTTAAAAGTGCATGTGTGAGGAACCATTTTCCAATTTGTTTTCTTCGGGATGGCCATGCTGAATTTAGTTAATTTGTTCATAAAGGAATAGAGAAATATCCTGTGTTTCAATTTAAAAACATGTTTTATTTCAATATCACCTTTTTTGGTGATGTTTCTACGAACTTTTGATAGTTATATTTACAAATATTTTGATAAAGGATAATTACTATTCACAATGTTGAACACGAGACATTTTCTGTGCTTTGGTTTAAAAGTAGGACTCGATTTTCCAGAGTGATGAAATAAAAAAAGACAACACAAATTTTAAAATCCAAACTGTAAATACTTGTTTATATCTGAGGACTTATTGTCTATATGCTGCTTTGCTGGTTGAGTGTAGTGATCAATGTTCTAGTCTTAAATTTACAAAAACAGGGATAATAAAGGTGATTTGGTCCAAATCACAGAAGTGATGTTTACAACTGTGAAACTCCTTCTACTCATCATAATATACATGTTTGGCCAGCCTGAATGTCGCTTTTGAAGTAGCAACTGTTAATTATTCCTATTTTGATTGGGATTGCCTGAAGTGCATTTAGACAGAAGGCCTCCATGAAAAACTTTGATTACGCAATCCTGCTAATTATAACTAGCCCCGCAGAGAGATCTACATTTGAGCAACAGAGTGTAAGATTTCTCCAAATTCATGTCGATCTAAACAAAGTGTTCTAGTGGAAATTTGTTCATACAGAACAAGAGGCTCAACTGGCCTGCATCACCAACCTGTTCCACTGGGTTGTTTAAACCCTAACTGTATGCCTGAATTCCCAAAGTTCCTTAGGACTGAAATGTTCCAAAAAGAGATAAGTTATACAGAAGTTGTTTGTGTGAAGTGAGTTTTTATTGAGAGATGCTCTGCATAAAGGGGAGTGAACTCTGAACAGGTGGAACCTATCAGATATGATAGGGACAAAGAGCCTTGGCCAGTGTCCATCTCCTAACTCAACACCACACTAACACCCCCTACAAAGTGTGTATAAACACACCCAGTACTGGATAACTACCCTAACAGACACAGGTACATCATCTAGGTGTTTATATACATCAAATCAGATTTCTTCTGACATTGTTAATACCTAGAACTGAATAATTGATACTGACTGACTGACATGTAGCAAAGTTATCAACTGTACATAATAGGTGGTGAAGCATGGTCCAGTTATCAGGGCAGGAAATCCAATTTCAGCATCACTGGTCCATTGGCAAGTTTCTGTTGAAATGTATTTGGCCAAAGTTGAAACATAGTGGTCCAATTAAACTTAATTATTAACATCTTAATTACTAAAATGTAAAAGTTAAAGATTATAAGAAAATTTGCAGCTATTCACTTGCTCATAGACAAAATCTACAGGCCTCGAGAGGCCATTGGACCTGATTTTTCTCACCCTGGTTATCATCAGACTAGTTCTAGGTGGCCTTTTGATGGTCTGGTCAAAATATCAACTTTCAAAAGACCCTTTGTCAGCAATCCAGTAAAATCATTAGAAGACTCATATAAGCCTGATGCACTGAATTCTCAAACCTTAGTCAAGTTTATCACTCAAACCTCATATCTATATGACTCCCACACATGCTGTACACAAACCAACCAATGATATACAGCTCAGAGACTGAAACAGCACAGACAAGTAGCAGAGGTATCAGTGTTAATCCACCATAGCATTCTCACATCTATAAACAGTTGTTATTTCAACAGTATTTCTGATAGTCGAGGGACACTTTTACAGTTTCAGATGTTGCTAAATTGAGACAAATTCTGTCACTCTATCAAATGTTCAATAGTTTTCCTAGATTACAGTTCTGTTTATAACTCCAAAGAGACTATTGATTACATGAAGCAAACATAGCTGTCATAACTTCTGCCGGAAATAGGTCATTCAAATGTGGGCCAGTTTTTTTCAGCCTTTTGGCTAATTTCATCCTCTTTTAGAATTTGAATGCAATTTTTTTCTCTCGAACAGCTGAGACTCCAACAGCAAAGTTCAAATTTCAGCCCATAAGCCAACGGACATCTGATATTCAAATTTCAGCCCATAAGCCAACGGACATCTGATATTTAAGCCAACGGACATCTGATATTTATATCATTTTATCTTTTATTACAAAATAAAATCATGCAGCGCTACCTGACATTAACAGATATTCTCTATACAATGCTTACATCTCTCAAAAACAGTACAAAACTTTTCAATGTTTTTTTCATACTTAAGGTTAGAGTCGGGAATCAGTTGAGATTTTAACATGGATGATTGGATATAATCAATTAGTGTAAACCAATTGATTTCAATTATTAATTGGTTAGCCTTCCTATACATAATCCTTTAAACAAGAGATCCCAGATGGATCTAAACACCCACCATTGAATGATCTTGATTGGGACAAACATCTCCCTCCAATACTTTTGAAGAAATAGTGATAACAAATTTCAATTTTCAAAATCCAAGAGCACCGTCTGTTGCCCATTTTGTTTTTCTGATTAAAAATCTAAATTGCAATGGCACAACTAGGGACCAAGGGGAACCTACACAGGTAGCTAAGGAATATCCATTCAGTACCTTTTGAGAAATAGCGATAACAATCTTCCATTCTAAAATTCAAGATGGCCACCTGTCGGCCATTTTGTTTTTCTGACCGATATCTAAATTTAAATGGCACAGCTAGGAACCAAGGGGAACCTTCACATAAAGTTTGAGGAATATCCCTTCAGTACTTTTCGAAAAATAGCGATAACAAGGACTGTTTACTGATGGACAGACGACGGACCATGGACGCAGGGTGATTTGAATATCTGATGATGGTGGGCTAAAAATATCACCGGAATATTTTTTTCCTTTTTTACCCCAGGATTGAATAGGCCTATCTTCTCCGGAGAGTTTGAAGCCAATTTCATATTATACTAGCTTTACTTCACATAGTTTTGTATCTTTAATTTTTATCATACCATTTAAACTTAACAATCTTTTTTGATAAACAGTTATCATTTATATTTCTGCAATTAATTATGTATAAATAACATGATTGGTAAGAAGTTATAGTTAAGAGTAAAATGACAGAGAATTCATGTTCTCTCTTTAGTGAAAATGAAAGTACATTTCACATTTCGGGTTTTGAAAGCAATCATTGATGTTTACATTTCACAATGGATTATCAGTAACTGACTGCATTTCTGATAAGATATTAATTATAATCCATTATCAGGACAGGACTACTTCAGGTTAATTTTCTAAGACTTTATACCATATCTCCAATACAGAAGATTTTTTAAATTTTAACTTTGAGTTACTTCCCCTTCACAATAAAACAAAGAGTTAAAGACAGAAGAAATAGATTTATTGTGGTATTTGACCTAATAAGCACAAAATTTCATTGAAATTGGTTGAGGAGTTTCTGGGAAGTTGAAATCTTAATTGTTTATGGAGGCACAACAACGGACAAAAGGTGATCAGAACAGGTCATGACACTTCGTTTCAGGTAGCTACACAACCTTTTTATCAATTACATTCATCTAGGGAAAAAAACCTAGAGTCTTTGGTTAAATGACTGAAGAATATATTGACAGGTCAATCAAGTAAGGAACTTTTTACATGTTTCAATTTGTGCACTCATCCTCTTTTCCTGAAAAAGGTGGGGGTGCGCTTATAGGGGCAGTTGCATTTCTTAGGTCTTTCACAAAGACAACATGGCTCTTCCACTAGGATTTCACCCCAGGGAATTGTTTTGTTTTCATAGGTATTCATTAGGCTACCTGTTATAATACTTGATGTTGTCAAAATTTTCTTCAAAGTTACTGAGAATAATTTCTAAATCCTTAAAAAGTCTACAATTGTCTTAACTTAACAGTAGAAGATACAAAATCATTTAAAAGGAAATTGACTTGCAGAAGCCTGTGTACAGAAAAAAACTGGTGGGACAATCTACTTTAAAATGACATTATCGAGGCCTTTATACAGTAAAAACAGTGGGACACTCTACCTTAACAAATAAGATTGCACTTCTTTCCATTCTAAGATAAACAATATAAAATTCACCATTTAAAACATAAATCCTATAGTGTTGTGCTTACAGGAAAAAAGTTTAGTCATGTCAATACTTGTATCATTTCTGCCAGCTTTCAATGTCTAAAGGGAGACAACTCTTCTCTGATTCAAGGGAGACAACTCTTCTCTGATTCAGAGTCAACACAATTTCATATTCAAATTTAATTATCAACAAATACGTAAACAAGTCGCTCTATTACATGAAAAAATATGATCAAGGGAAATATCTTCAATATGAATAATAGAATTCTAGCATACCAACTTCATTCGAGATAATTGAAAACAATAAAAAGTCTGCAATTTCTTAAACTTAGAAGTAACTATAACCAAGACACAAAGCTGGCCTCTGATGTTACTGTTGTTCTAATCTTAAATTAATAAAATATGTAACATTCCAAAGAAAGCGCTGCTTCAATTTCCCTAACAGGATATATTTAAGTTTAAAATGTATTCTCTGCAAACTCTAAAAGATTTGTTTTAGTCATACATGTACCAATATCAAATTCATAGATGAAACTTTCAGTATTACAGACATACCTGAAAGCTGTGGTTGATATTTTTGGTACTGCATTCTGCTACACTAAGATCTGTCAGTTCTATTTCATCGTAGATCACAGACTGCAAAGAAAATGACATAAGTATTAAGGTTATATACTACCTTTATATAAAATGTATCGTCTTTTCAAAAGAGTTCCTCACTATAAGAAACCAGTAAAATCTTTCTTCATTGTCAAACTGATCTAATGTGAATACATGTATACATATTTCAGCACTAACCTATACTACATCTATTATCTTATTACTATAGTTCTTGTATTGGCATTGTTTTGTATTATTTTCTTTTACAAATGTACCATGATGGATGATCACAATGTATGTATCTGATTGTGAGATTTTTATACATGCCAAGCACTAAACATGTGGACATACCAGGTAAATCATTGTCTGGTGCATACTATGATTTTACTGAGGATATAGAAATGGACAAAACAAGCCATCCAATTACATTAACTTATATTGCTATAATAGATATTTTCAGGTAAATTCACTTCGGATACATCATTTGAAATCTGTACCAGCTACCCAAGCTTAGTACAGTTTCATAATTATTAATGCACCAAACATTCTATAAAGAGAGAGCTCTTTATAGTGATAAATCTAACCATACACAGGTAAGGCCAAATAAAATTAATTTCTTGTTTCTCAGGCCCGCCCGCATCCAATATGAACCCCCCGCACCACTCACTTTTTATTGAAATCAAAAAAATAAAAACGTCCGCGCCGAAAAATAAATTCCGGAAAAAAATCCGTCGTTGGTTGCCGCAATATCCGGAACTTGCCCGATCCGTGTTTTAGAATCTCCCAAATCAGATCATTGAAACGTTTGTTTATCTTTTAGACGCTTGATTTTTCAATTGCACATGGTAGCAATGATTTCCATTCAAATATCTTTTTCTGGCTGTGTTATTTTACCCTGGACAATCATATCGAATTATAGCGACACTTGTTCGTTTGGCGAACTTTACAAGGGTCTGCGCGATGGATCGCTTGGTCCCGACGACTGGTCGTTTCCGCCAAAATTCACGGATCATGATGTGTCGGCCGCGATCGGCAAACGGAAAGCTGATGTTTTTGATAAAGTAATGATCGATGTCTTTGAAGGTAAACGAAGCAACAAAACTGTTTGGACATTATGTAAGAACCAAATCTTAAAACATAGGGAGTTCCTGATCACTTGTGTACATCTGGTGAACATTGAACATAAAATTGTATTTCAATCGTTTTTCAATTTAAATTGCAAGTTTAATACCAGAAAATAAAGACAATAGTTTAAAATTAAGATTTCTTTATTCACTTTATGCATTTAACAATTGACACAATTTCAAATCACATGATTCATGTATATGTATCATTATGTGACTGAGAGAAAAAAATAAAAAAGTCCCTCCCTCATCACATTTTTAGGTAGTAAAAAAAAAAAAAAAAAGCCCCTCCCTCCCTCATCCTTTTTTGGAAAAATGTGCCTGAGGAACAAGACATTAATTTTGTTTGGCCTAACACATATTGTTTTTTTTTTCTTTTCATATATCTTTTTTTTATCTTTGCAAAGTTTTTACACATACATCATCACCAATTAAGACACACACTTATGACTTTCATTCATACTTTACACACCCACATATATATGTACCATATGCATATTTTTTCTCATTGATCATCATCAAGATGATATCAATAAATCCTTATTATCATCATCACCATAATCACACCATTAATATCATCTTCATCACTACATAATTAAATATTCATCAATATATATGTCAATACATGTCATTTAATCACTAGATTATCATCCCTACATCAACATATATATATGGGTATATGAAATATTTCTATCTTGTGTCCAATCTTTGTTGTGTTCTCTGCTAACTAAATATATGTCTGGCCTAGATACAAACCTGTCCAATTCATAAAAACATGCAAATATTCATATTTTGTTGAGAACAACTTCTTTTAAACAATCAATAACTCAAGTTTTCATTTGTGAATGGGAGAGTTATCTCCCTTGGTCTATAAAAACTGGTATATTGTGGCATATTATTGCAATAGTATAGTATTACTATTGGAGACCAGACTTACCTGAACCTACATGGCAATTCACTGTTGCTTCATCTATAAAGAGTATTTTTTATGTCTTGCATATACAAATTTTAAGGAATAAATGCCACTTTTCTTTTTTCTATTCCCTCCTTTTTTTAAGAATCTAAAATGAACCTATTCAGTAATCTATTGTTTACTGTTTATAACTTGTCACAGTCCACCATATTGTTGGCTAGAGGTAAAACATGCATTGGTTATCACACTTGACACAACATGCAACTATTAAAATTGTGTTAGTGATAGTGACTGAATTATCATTGCTTGTAATCAACACCACTGCCTGAGGTAGTCTCACTAAGGATCATATCATTTTAAGTAGTCCCATCGCTATGGAAACTATTAATAGTTCAGCACAATATCAGTGATTGTTATTGAATCTATTAATTTAACATTGTTATATTGAATTCAGACTAGAGCTGAAACGAATGTTCGAATGTTCGCGAATGAATACCAATTCCACAAATATTCGAATAGTGGAATGGTATTCGAATATTCGGTACGATATTTACTTCCCCTAGTCCTTTGATCTGAAACATGTACAAACGTTCCATTTGAGTTTGGGAGCATTTCCAGCTAAATTCCAATAATTCTTAAGCAGAATGTAAGCTATGTTTAGGGGTTTTAACATACAAAGGTACTATACATCCAACATAGCAAATCATCTCCGGACCAAACTCATTGAAAACGTGTTCAAACGTCAGATTTCCGTTCCAATCCAGCATTCAGTTTAACATAAAAATACATGTATATACAACTATTTTGACATGAATAGGTTCCAAAACGCGTGAATGAAAAGATATAAACATTTTTCTGACATGACATCGTAAATAAGGTACAGTGCTGCTATCTTTCATATCCGTACTGTGTACAGTACTGTCAACCATGTGGTGCGCCATATGCATTACGTCAGTGTCAATAAAATGCTTTGAAACAATAACAACATTCCCGGTTACAAGCGCTCAACCGACAGAGGAAAATTTACCATGTGGATAGTTCGCGGTCGTTTTTATTTCATATTATTTTACATTCGGACCCAATGTAGTGAACGTTGATTTTTTTTTTAATTATTTATTGGTCTTATAATGCAAATATTCCTTCTCTTGACATTGACAATATGACAGACACAAGCTCGTCTATCAGGTAGGCCGGCCATGTTTACTTTCGCGAACTTGGTGAATTTTTTTACGATTATTAAAGTGAGCTTCCGACTTAGTTCTGGCCATTCTTCAGTTGTATATATCACTGTTACTTATCTAAAGCTTTTCAGTCGTCTATCAAGCTTAGTAAATCAGAAATAATTACATTTTCTTAAGTATCGACTGTACACTACCAAATATTTGAATACTATTCGAATATACCAAACGAATATTCGAATGCCAAAATCTGCTATTCGTTTCAGCTCTAATTCAGACAGAAACAATTGCAATCTATCCATTGTCCAATGCATTGTTACACCTAGGCCTTTATTAACTAAATATGAAGATAATACAGTTTATGTGATCTATTCAAAATGTCTTAGCTGTTTGTAACAACAATACTTTAATTTTCTGTGTTTACTGAGGGAATTGACTGTTTTTCCAGTGATGTATAAAATATGAATACATTTTCTGGCCACTAACCACATATCTCTGGGGGAAAAAAACCTAAAACTCAAACTTGTCTGAGATATTATGGTCCTTTATCACTGTGTGAAGTTTAATCGAAATCCCTCAAGGAATGAACCCACTAGAATGCTGACAAACTTTGGCACTACATGCATACAAACATATGCACATAGCCAGTACAAAGAAATCACCTAGTAGAAGGACAGAGAGAAAACCTAGTTCCTTCCCGGTCAGACACTAACAAACCTTTGCTGCCATTGTAAGAGTCCATAAGTTTGGCAGGAGAGTAGTGAAATTCCTACCACATGCTAGTAAACTTATTTCATCTGATACTGTCCTCAGTGTTCAATCATACATATCTCTAAAGTAGAATGACTTCTCTTTCAACTTCAACGGAGAAATTCAGAAATGCTGCATTACCTTGGTATCTTTTGCATAGTAGAGTCGTCTCCCCTTCAACTTGAAATATCGTCTTTTCCATCTCTGTTAGGATATAACATGGGAAAAATTCAACAATTTTACCTTAACACAGGGGTTGGGAAGGACAGGGGCCACGGGCCATAGCTATAGGTGCATACAGTTTTTTTAGCCATTTGTAATTTGAAAGTCCTGCATATGAAAAAGAAAAAATGACCTATAAGAATTTTTAAAAGTGGTAAATGGCCCATACCAAGACTCTGCCTTCCCAATCCATGTAACAACATTGTATAAAGTTTACACAATCTTTGAATATATTTATTAAAAAAAGATTACAATTTAAAAATCAGCAATGTATAACAATATCTTAATAGGCCTCTAAACGACAAGAAATATTTTAAATGTCGTACTACTTCTGAATATATTTTATAGAGAATATACCAAGCATGGTGTCCTGAATTTATCACTGACATTTTATTATTATAGAAAAAATGTCTTACCTGAAAATTTGTTTGTTTCATGAGGTAGCCTTCTTTGGTAGATGCCTGAAATGAAAATAAATTAAATTAATATAATCAACATTTATATACACATTTTGAAGTAAGAGTAAGTAAAAATCTTCCATTGTATCCAATTGTTCAGATACAGGAAAACACCAAAGACAGACAATGAAACCTTAAATGTTACACATTCTCGTTGTAAATTCCCTTTTTTTTTTTTTTTTTTCTTTTTGAAATCTTTTTTTTTTGGGGGTAGGGGTGGAGGTGGAGAGATTTTCACTTTTCTTCTTTCCTTTCTAACCCAATCCCCACTTTAGGAGCCATTTTTGTTTTTATCATACTATAATTTTTATTATTTGCATGAATGTATTTGTACATTCCAAAAATGGTTGATAATGATGCATACTGCCCTAGATGTTCAGTCTAATATACAGATAAGTGTCCTCTGACTGGGTTGTTTCCAACCTCTCTCAATTTTGACATATCATTGAACATAATGTCAGCTACACACTAGGGACCAGAGTCTGGCTCATTTTATGACTATATAAAAATCTCCTATATACAAGAGGCCCAGAGGGCCTGCATCATTCACTGGATATTTCAGTAATTATGACAAACTACTCTCATTTAAGTTATATTACAAATATTTTCCTACTTTTGAGCTGCCTCTCAAACTTCAGGTGGACCAAATCCTGACATTCATAAAAAAGAAAAAAGATTTTAAATGTTTTCCCCTATTGAGCTCCACCCTCCTATCCAAAGAATACCCATCCTCCATTTATACAACATTAGATCTCATTTACAATCAAAACCCATTCTGGCATTCAGGACTTGTAGGGATTTAAAAGAAATGTTGACAGATGCCAGACAATTTTCTTTTCTAAATATAGTGTAAATTTAGTAATAGTTATTAGGATTAATTTAACAGGCTGGAAAGATGGTACTGAAATGTACAGCATATATAGTATGTTTAACATTCAAACAGAATGCTTGATCATGTGACCAACCTAAGTTAATGTCCATGTGGAGACATAATGGCACTCCTCTACCGTGTAACCCCGACAACATACTTCCCCCATGTCACCATGACAACACAATGGCTACCGAGTAACCATGACACATTCATTACAGGCACCATGTGTCTTTAACATGTGTCTTTAACATGGAATCTTGTTAAGTTATGAGGCATGGGCAGACATGAAGTCAGAAGAGGTCTTCATGCCAACAGGACATTGACAGTCAATGATTGGGGTGAGCTATATATATGAAGGTATCTGTGAAGGCGTGGATGGACAGTTCACAGTATTGGTCGTGTACATATGGCTAAAACGGGGAAAGGTCAATATAGCCTGATGTTGTCATTTTAATTAAATCCTAGGTTCATTATATGGTCAGCCCAAGAGACAAATATTTCATTGATTTCCCTGCTACAAGTCTCTATCTATCTGACAAGAAAGCTGCCTACTGAACTCTTCATACTATCTTTATATATCAATTGCTGAAGTTAATTCTCGGACGCTGTGTAGACACAATGTACAGATGTAAACATTGGGTTGTATATGACTTCATCCTATTTCATATCTAGGTCTGTATCATTTCCTTATGTTTATTCCACAGTTCAAAGTAATCAAGATGTACAACTGTTTATGAACTGGTCCACATTCAACTACAACAGTACCAAAACAAAACAAGTTTGAATAGAAAATTATCTCTGTTTCCGAAATACTACCTGTGGAGGGAATTATTTTTCAGAAATGCTACACATAGAGGGGATTATCTGCGCATGCAGTTCCGAAATACTACCTGTAGAGACAATAAGCTAATTTTCTGAAATGCTATCTGTAGAGAAATATAAATGGAAATTTTTCAATGTCAGAGAATTTAATTACGACAAATGAGGACATTGTATTGTCAAACTTGGAAGTGCTTTACCATGGACTCTCATAAGCTTTATATTAAACAGTTGCAATAAAATATCCCAGAAGTATACATCTTTATTGTAAACACAAATTAAAACTTCTAAACTGACAATAAAAATGAACTTTATTTTCACAAAAACTGTTGAATTCTGAACTTTACATATATTAAACAAAGTTTCACTAGTTTTATTTTTTTAATTACTTAAGTGTTCTTTTAACATCATGCAAATAAATTATTTAGAGATTTTTATTTAGTGTTATTTTAACACATATTGACTTATTCTTATATCTTTAATTTGTGCTATTTTTAACATATCAATCATATTTCAATTATTTTTAGAGTTTTAATAAGTGTTATCAGTGTTAGATTTGTACAACAGCTACATGGCTAACCAAATTTTATAAAAACTAAAATACAATACATATGTAAGACTATATGTACATATGTATACAAGTAGTGACAAACATGAAATACAATACCATGGAGCGGAAACATTCCACATTAGTAGGACCCACCGGACACAGGAACTGAAAGCTGTTAGCTATAAGCACATTTAGGGACTGTGCATGGTATACACAATATAAGCTACTAGGGGTACATGTATATTCAGTGTTGTAAATACCTATAAAAAAGGATATGCAAAATTTATCAGGAATTGTCGGACGGTATACCATTAACCTACAGTGGTTATATTTTAAGTGGTAGATTTCAAATGTTTTACCATTTTCTAATGTATACAGGCCTTCTTAAATAATTTTTCTGTTATGTTTTTTCTGTATCTATTTTAAAATTTTCATATAATGTTTAACAATTATAGACTGTGGATGTGGTTCAGTGGTATAAGCTACAGGTATTTCTGGCAATGCAATTATCTGGTAGGTGCCTTAGATCTTGAGATTGAGGCCCATTCACGACGGCACGAGTCATCAAGTTGTCTTCCTTAATGAGGGAAATACTTTTTTCATGAATTTGAGGGTACAGGTATTTGGCTACATTTACTAGCACTATAAAGCCAAAAAGCATTGACCTTATATTCGAAATAATAAACGAATGGTTTTTGTTTTTTTATATTTTACAACACAAATTCTGGAATCCTTTAGATGCAGAGCAAAAAATAGACTCTTCGTTTATCCCCTTTCTCTGTGAACTTCTTCCTTTTTTCTTTTCTATCTTTCCTTTGTGTTTTCCAAATGCAATACATGTACCATTACATGAACTGGTGTGAAATGTACCAACTGATCATGATGTAAGTAAGAAAACGAGTCATGTGATGGATGAATATGTAATCTGGAAGTTTTTATTATAATTGTTTGAAATATTGCTGAAAAATCTTAATTAAAAGAAGTTTAGAACAAATAAATTAAAAAAAAATAAATGAACAAATAAAAAAGAAATGAAAACAATTATTTATGTTGCAGACCTAAAGAGCTAGTATTCCCTATATCCCATCAAAGTATCAACACAGCAAGTATTATGGACAATAGTGTATCAAAGAAGAGCCCTTTTTGAAATAAAAAATAAATCTAAATATATTCATCACAGAAGAGAATCCATGTTGTTTAATTTGTGTGAAAAATAAACCTACTGTAAATCTAGCTATTTCTTCCCTGTTTCACTTTAAGCTTCCTGCTACGTATACATGTACAGTAAGCGGAGAACCAACTCCAAAAACAAGTCAAGCAAATTAGATATTTAATCATAAGAGATACAGCTTATATAACATTGGAACAATCTACCATTACTGCTAATACATCTAAGTTTAAAGATTTGTTATTTCATTCCTTTTCCTGATTTGGGTCCTTCAGGAGTGTAATACAATGTAAATTAAACAATACAGGCATTTTTATGGAAGTAATTCCATTATCTTTTCTTTGAAACACAATCACCAAATCTTGAGTGACAGGTAAAAACACATGTTTATATTCAGACAACTGGAGCTACAGGTAATAACAATGTCTATGTGCCTTTGATCCATGTCCAATGTTTACCAAATGGCCAACATACGTATTGGTATTGGACTTTGTATATCGATTCACAATTGTAAATGAACATTAAAATCTTATTCTTTAACAAAAGTTATATATGGCAGGAAACGAAATATCAACATTTCACTTTTTTTTTCTTTTATTAGCTTCAAAATTTAATAACATTTACCGAAGTTGTATATAAAACTGTACCTTGAAGATATGAAGTATCTTTCAAGATGTTTACACAATTAAGTGCTCAAATTTCCGACGACTATTTGTAGCCCTACTTCTATGTGAGTAGCACGAATACAATGTTAATATACACTAACTTTAATTAAAATACCTTATGTTTACATTCTATACAATGGGAATAGAATATGTGAACCTTATATATGAAGAACCTTAAATGAGTTTGGAGGTGATGTAAATTTATCTAAGGTTCATCTACTGGGTTGAAAAGAAATTTTCTGGTCATGATACATACCATGAATATCTTACTATGATAAAATCACAGTTATTTGTATGATGTTATTGAGGATGTAGCAAATGTTCACTGCCCCTAAAAATTGACATGGACATTTCCCCCTAGACTTTATTTAACATGGGCACTTCCCCTAGACTTTTACATGGGCATTTCTCATAGATATTTCTCCCAGACTTTAACATGGACATTTCCCGAAAACATTTCCCCTAGACTTTAACATGGACACTTCCCCAAGACTTTTACATGGGCATTTCTCATAGATATTTCTCCCAGACTTTAATTAACATGGACATTTCCAAAAGACACTTCCCCTAGACTTTTACATGGGCATTTCTCATAGATATTTCTCCCAGACTTTAACATGGACATTTCCAAAAGATATTTTCCCTAGAATTTAACATGGACATTTCCAAAAGATATTTTCCCTAGAATTTAACATGGACATTTCCCAAAGACGTTTTCCCTAGAATTTAACATGGACATTTCCCCTAGACTTAAACTTTATGTTGAATGTGTCCTTCTCATTTATTTCAAGAATTCTTTGTAACTGTCTGTGTAGGGCTGTCATTTTGTCACCCTATAAACATGTAGTTCCTGATCATGAGTCAGAGATGTTCTGATGGGGACTGCAATGTGCACTTTGAAGAAACAATGAATAATCAGAATTCAGCCCCAAGGAGTTTGAACAAACATCTTCAATTCTGATCTTGACCTCCAATAACCAATGTTGGAAGTTGTAACACCACAGCCACAAGCCCAAAGGAGTATCAAGATGAAACAGTCCTGAGAGTTACTGTGCAGAAATTAATCAATTTGAATGAAGCATGTTAATTAGCTAACAAACATTTCACTGGAAGGCTTAACTTAGCCTGCACAGTATTTTTTAAGTCAATCAATGATGAAATTTTATGATATTCAACCGATATTAAGGAAAGTAAACAAGGAGTATTATAAATGGTCTGATGACTATGTTAAAACAAGTACATGATAGTCTTGGGGAGGAGTTATAGTGTCATGAATGCATTGAAAAATTAATTTCATTTGAAGGTAGATGGAATAACAAACACAATCTATGAAAGAATGTAGTTGTAATTAGGTGTCAATACTGAAACAGTTGATGATTTTCTATATTCAGCAAGTGACCTTGACTTTGACCTTGGACCTATGTTTTAAGTTTGATGAAAATCTGTCAAAGAATCAAGTTGCTAGGTGTTAAAAGTGAATCGGGACAGGATGAGGCGAGATGTGATTTGACGGGACTGGATGGACATGCGCAATGCTATATGCCCCCCTCTTCCCTGTTATATGGCAGGTGCATAATTATAACCAGACAATACCTAAATTTTGACCAATCAAGAGCCTCTGTTTGGTGGCAATTTTGAATCATATACCAGTATTTTGGCAGAACAAAAGTTATTACTGGATATGACTTCTGCCTATTAGACGGCTATAAATGGCAGCTATTTTGTTTTTGTTATCAAATTGACACTCATCATAATTCAGCATTTCCTTTTTGTTTAAAATGAGGGTTGCCAGGTTATCATCCCTCCCATCAAGTTCGGTGATTATTTTATTTTATCACAATTTGACTTCCGTCCGAAAATATCACAGTTTTCCAATATTCTTCCACTGAAAGTCTTCTTTTTGTTAACACCACGATAAACGTTTTATTTTCTGTTGACTTTTCTATAAAGACTCATTGTTTCATATCCTTCCCGTGTAAAAACCTTTGTACAGTTCGTGGATTTACATACTTTTCTAGTCTCAATCTTTCATTAAGTTCACCTGTTCTGTCATTTAAAACTTTTCCCGTTTGTTTTAGTATGACGAAAAAGCCATGTCTTGTCCCGTTTTGACAATTTACTCCGCTGGCCATTCCTTGGTTTATTTTCCGCTGATCCACTTTGTAAATATTTTTTTCCAGATTGATCAAATGGTAGATTCTGGTATTTTCATTAAGTTTACCAACTCTGATGTCTTGTGTCCAGCTATTTTCATTTCTACAATACTTTTTCTGATGCTATCCAAGATTTTGACTAATTTTCTCCCCATTTGGACAGATCACTTCCGTAAACAAAAATATACACAGCAGACGACACTTCCCACACTATTACGTCACGTCACGCTAATGACTGCTATATGGGAACATCTCAAAAGCCTTTGTAATGTGTAGTGTGAGTTATGTCTCTTTTACTGCGCGAAACGTTGAGATATTTTATAAACATGGTGACGTATCGCGAATACTTTTGTCATAGCGCTGTATGTCACTGCTGACATTCTCTAGGTATGTCACTGTTAACATTCTCTAGGTATGTCACTGTTAACATTCTCTAGGTATGTCACTGTTAACATTCTCAAAATGAAAACTGGGGCTATGACAATGGAAAAACTTTATATTTCACAAGTTAATAGAATACTTTCAAATATCATTACTACATTAGGCCAAAAATGAAACTTATTCTTATTTTCTTCATTGGCCTGCATCTCTCAAAATGCTGTGTTAGATCATATGAAGTCAGAACAAGCCATACACAAAAAGAAGTTTGCATTAGTCTAAAAAGCCTAAAAAAAACATGCAGACATCTAGCATAAGCCAAAGTAACCAATATCAATCACAAGAGAGGTAAAAATGGCTGAGCATGACCTTTTCTTACCAGGCAAATATCGCCTTTTTGTGGTCGTAAGTCAAAAGAATATCAAATCATGTTTTTGTTTGAAATCGTGAAATAATTACATGAAAACAATTTGATGAGTATTAGAAAATCCTCAAATGTAACTTATTTAAAGATTGCAGTACTTGATGCTATATATGGAGGTCATAAAAGTGATATTAAGATCAAGAAGATATTGAGATTACACGATTTATCCACCAATCAAATGACTGGCAGCTAAGGCTTGCAGGAATTCCCATAATACATTAGCCGCTTACGACCATAAGCCTTCAAGAATTTCCTATTTCCTTGCAGAAAAAACAAGACTTGCAAAGCACAGTTATTATTCAGGATTTTTAATTTTCAAATTTTCTTAAGTTCATTTCCTATTTTAGACTGATGATTTAAAGCAATAGGATTTTATGGAAATTAAACGTACTTAAATTCCAATAAATTAATCACAACTGCAAATTCATTTCCAGGTGTCAGAAGCTGACAGTGCTGAGTTCATCTTGTCTGAGAAAAGAAGCTTATGAAGCAATCAGTCGAAAAAGGTAATGTGTGATTGTAAACAATAGCAATTAGCACATTTGGTTAACGGCAGTATGATCAAATTAAATCACGGACATGAAGTCATGCATTGGCTGCATGGTGAATCATGTGCGAATACTGCAGCAGTAGCCCTGTGGTCGGGTGGCACAGTGGTAACACACATAAGCTTGACTTTCACCTAGGCAGTCGAGGTTCGATCTCCTGATCGGACGTGAAAAGGTATATGAGGACACCTGCCCGACAACATGGGTTTTCCACAGATACTTCAGATTCCTAGCCATATTGAGACCTCTCGAGCACTTCCATCCGTTCAACAAAATTGATTAATATAAGTTAACATGACTTGCTTTTGTCACAATTATTATAAAATATATAAAGTTTACGTTTTAAAATACTTCATGCAGCAGTCTAACTTAATGTTAAGAGACTATAGTACTAGTTTTTTATGGTAAAACAAACTCTGTATTTAAAGGTAATTTGACATTATAAGACTTCATGGTAAACCAATCTCTGTATTTAAAGGTAATTTGACATTATAAGACTTTATGGTAAACCAATCTCTGTATTTAAAGGTAATTTGACATTATAAGACTTAATGGTAAACCAATCTCTGTATTTAAAGGTAATTTGACATTATAAGACTTTATGGTAAACCAATCTCTGTATTTAAAGGTAATTTGACATTATAAGACTTTATGGTAAACCAATCTCTGTATTTAAAGGTAATTTGACATTATAAGACTTTATGGTAAACCAATCTCTGTATTTAAAGGTAATTTGACATTATAAGACTTTATGGTAAACCAATCTCTGTATTTAAAGGTAATTTGACATTATAAGACTTAATGGTAAACCAATCTGTATTTAAAGGTAATTTGACATTATAAGACTTAATGGTAAACCAATCTCTGTATTTAAAGGTAATTTGACATTATAAGACTTTATGGTAAACCAATCTCTATTTAAAGGTAATTTGACATTATAAGACTTTATGGTAAACCAATCTCTGTATTTAAAGGTAATTTGACATTATAAGACTTTATGGTAAACCAATCTCTGTATTTAAAGGTAATTTGACATTATAAGACTTTATGGTAAACCAATCTCTGTATTTAAAGGTAATTTGACATTATAAGACTTTATGGTAAACCAATCTGTATTTAAAGGTAATTTGACATTATAAGACTTAATGGTAAACCAATCTCTGTATTTAAAGGTAATTTGACATTATAAGACTTTATGGTAAACCAATCTCTGTATTTAAAGGTAATTTGACATTATAAGACTTTATGGTAAACCAATCTCTGTATTTAAAGGTAATTTGACATTATAAGACTTTATGGTAAACCAATCTCTGTATTTAAAGGTAATTTGACATTATAAGACTTTATGGTAAACCAATCTGTATTTAAAGGTAATTTGACATTATAAGACTTAATGGTAAACCAATCTCTGTATTTAAAGGTAATTTGACATTATAAGACTTTATGGTAAACCAATCTCTGTATTTAAAGGTAATTTGACATTATAAGACTTTATGGTAAACCAATCTCTGTATTTAAAGGTAATTTGACATTATAAGACTTTATGGTAAACCAATCTCTGTATTTAAAGGTAATTTGACATTATAAGACTTTATGGTAAACCAATCTGTATTTAAAGGTAATTTGACATTATAAGACTTAATGGTAAACCAATCTCTGTATTTAAAGGTAATTTGACATTATAAGACTTTATGGTAAACCAATCTCTGTATTTAAAGGTAATTTGACATTATAAGACTTTATGGTAAACCAATCTCTGTATTTAAAGGTAATTTGACATTATAAGACTTTATGGTAAACCAATCTCTGTATTAAAAGGTAATTTGACATTATAAGACTTTATGGTAAACCAATCTGTATTTAAAGGTAATTTGACATTATAAGACTTAATGGTAAACCAATCTCTGTATTTAAAGGTAATTTGACATTATAAGACTTTATGGTAAACCAATCTCTATTTAAAGGTAATTTGACATTATAAGACTTTATGGTAAACCAATCTCTGTATTTAAAGGTAATTTGACATTATAAGACTTTATGGTAAACCAATCTCTGTATTTAAAGGTAATTTGACATTATAAGACTTTATGGTAAACCAATCTATGTATTTAAAGGTAATTTGACATTATAAGACTTTATGGTAAACCAATCTGTATTTAAAGGTAATTTGACATTATAAGACTTAATGGTAAACCAATCTCTGTATTTAAAGGTAATTTGACATTATAAGACTTTATGGTAAACCAATCTCTGTATTTAAAGGTAATTTGACATTATAAGACTTTATGGTAAACCAATCTCTGTATTTAAAGGTAATTTGACATTATAAGACTTTATGGTAAACCAATCTCTGTATTTAAAGGTAATTTGACATTATAAGACTTTATGGTAAACCAATCTGTATTTAAAGGTAATTTGACATTATAAGACTTAATGGTAAACCAATCTCTGTATTTAAAGGTAATTTGACATTATAAGACTTTATGGTAAACCAATCTCTGTATTTAAAGGTAATTTGACATTATAAGACTTTATGGTAAACCAATCTCTGTATTTAAAGGTAATTTGACATTATAAGACCTCACTAAGTTACTTCCTTAAGATACCACACAGCAGTATATATCTTGCAATAAGGCCATGTCTTGTAATTTATAAGCCCAACCTTTTCCATCCCCCTTCAGTATAACATGAGGCCTGTCATCTGAAGATGAAGACTCAAGTACTAGTGTAGGACTTAAAACTAACAACACTTGATCAGAACCATGTCAGGATCATAAAAGCAAAATTTCATTGGTGGAATTTGATAAAAAGTTTGACATATGAAAAGTTACAACAGACTATGCACAACTATACATATAAAACACAAAAGCAAAATATATTTACGTCACCTGAACAAAAATTGAAGTGGTATTAAGAGAATCAATGATTTCAATATATATTTGAAATTAAAGTTCAAATGTACTAATCTAAATTGGAGCTAATTAGTACTAGTAGTATCAACTAATGTTAAAGCAACACCTCGCGGGTATTCTACACCTGTGCCAATGTCGGCCATGTTATAATCAATGGTGCTGAAGACTTGACATGAGTACAATCCATACTGTCAGCAGAGCTTTGGGATATCATTAGTACATTACATATAAAGTCAAAATATTAACTGTCCTGTTTATAGGTTTTATTGACTGTGCTGGTTAATTGGTAAATACACCTATCGACTAAAACTAGTACTACTGCAGCTGCCTGGACCTAAATTGAGCCGCTAGGCACAGATCAAATATATGGTCATGTATAGTACCCTTAAACCAGGCTGAGTTTGATCTAAAATTCGTTTAAGCCACATACTTGGACCAAGCCAAGTACACATTAACGTACACATAAACAATGCTTTTGGACTTATCATATATAGCCATACCCTTGATAAAGTTAAATT
This sequence comes from Pecten maximus, assembly GCF_902652985.1. Taxonomy (NCBI): domain Eukaryota; kingdom Metazoa; phylum Mollusca; class Bivalvia; order Pectinida; family Pectinidae; genus Pecten; species Pecten maximus. The sequence goes on from NC_047028.1 coordinate 17,425,908, forward strand.
CACTAAAGCCAATGAACACGTATTTATTCCAGAATTTAACGACATTCTTTGGAAACTTATTGTCCCATAATTCTCGATGGATTGCAGATCTAGACAAATTAATATTAAAGTGCATCAATTACATTTCCATTTCAAAGTCAAGCTTTTTCTTACATTTAACCTGTTACAGTGTTATCAAACTCCAAAATTATATTTCACGATGTCAACGGGACCTATTGTTGTGATGTCATGATTATAATATAAGTACATGTGACTGTTCCCAACATGAAATATAGTTTGAAGAAACTAGAAAATGTCTCTAAGACATAAATGCCCCTATACTGCCACTCGACACCCATGTTTAGTGAGGATCACATCAGCAGTTCCTGACATTAGCTAGTTACATTGCATCGGGACAGGACGGGACACGACGCGATGTCATGGGACAGACATGGGTAACACTATATGCTCCCCTCATTTCGTGGAGGGGCATAACAAAAACCAAATCACCAATTTACTTTCAATGTTTAACTCAATATGTTCCATCGCATATTCAATTTGTACAAATAACTTCATAAATTGTTGCAAGTTACATGATTAATCATGTTATTTAATATGGTAGTACAAACTTTTTTGACATAAAAAATGCACCTTATATATAGATGTCATAAAAAACAGAATTTAGTGATGATGTGTTCTTCACTAGTGGGAAATATGTGAGAATTATGATCTGATAACTTTTGTTTGGTAAGGTTATATAGAGAAAATGCAAAGCAAAAAAAATGTATCCAGTAATAAGCCAAGGGACCAATATATCTAGTTTGACTCTGAGTAGGGGTTTAATTAAGGATTGAATAATGTTATGTTGAGGTGCATGGGGGTATAAACCTCAATAGGCCTTGAGACAAATTTTATGAACTGCAAAGCAGTTCATGATAAATTTGTCTCAAGACCTATTGAGGTTTATACCCCCATACACCTCAACATAACTTTATTCAATCCTTATATTTATATTTTTTTATATTTTGTACAATATTTTGTCTTTGACAAAAAGGGACTTGTGCAAGTCTACCACAGAACTTACCGAAATGTACGTCATCACTCTTCGTCTACATATGGTTAATACTTTTAGGATTTCTTTCGTAAACAAACTTAATAGCGAATTAAAACAAATATTAGTTTTAAAGGAATTTATTTCATATAAATATGATCACTTTTGAAAAGGAATTAAAATAATATAGTCCAAGCTCGACAAATGTATTCCTACGCCGGACTTGATATAGTTCATTGAAAAATGACTCGAGTTAATTGTGGTAGGTTCATTGAGTCTGAATTGAGTGGAAATATAAATATTGCTTAATGAAGGAGAATATTAGATGTTTCAATTAATTGAAATTGACATCTGTGGGTTTATTAACAGGCCTATATTGCTAAACAAAGCCTTTTTCTGAGGGCATTTTGGGGCCAACAACAGGCCCCATATTCTCAACAGCAATTATTTTATTATCATTGTCTTCATTGCAAAAATGCCCTTCCAAATTAGCGATAAAAAGTCCTGAAAAGCATACTTTTGTGTTGGATCATGCTAAATTCATGGAGGTAACATGTCCAGACTGGCCCAAGTTTTCTAAGGACAAGTCCTTGGACCAGTCAGAGGTTACTATATCCTTTAACCAGAATGAGTTTACAAAACACAAGACATCAAAGTTTTACAGACTTTTTTAGGCTTTATAATGAAGGACATGTTAGCGGACTACTTCAGCAATTGAACTATAGATGGACATTAGGATTGAAGTGCTACATTAAAAAAAAAGATGAAAAAAAAAAAGAACATTCCAAGATATTAAATTTGGAAATAGAAAACATAACTTTTAAATTTAATAAAATTGGTTAATTTCAGCTTTATTACTGTGTGGCAGGGTATGTAGGGAAGGTTATTATTACATTACACGACAATCAAACAGCATTTGTACCAGTACTTGTCAGGTAATTAACAGGATCTGTTAAGACTTTCAGTTGCTGCAAAGGCAAAGGATGCCATCAATTAAGGATATCTCATTGCCAAGGTCACTGTCATAAAAATATTTAGGGTCTTTTTCTTAAGTGTACAATATAAATAAGGTTATGTGATAAAATTTTGAAGAATTATATAGCTCAGAAAAAACAGTAAAAAGTTCCACAGAAGAGGATAATTTGCCTGTATTTCCATCACAACTTGAAATGTTCTCCCAAGAATTTGTTTGTTTTGTTTGTTTTTGTTTAACGTCCTATTAACAGCCAGGGTCATTTAAGGACGTGCCAGGATTTGAAGGTGGAGGAAAGCCGGAGTACCCAGAGAAAAACCACCGGCCTACGGTCAGTACCTGGCAACTGCCCCACGTAGGTTTCGAACTCGCAACCCAGAGGTGGAGGGCTAGTGTTAAAGTGTCAGTACACCTTAACCACTTGGCCACCGCGGCCCTTGTCCCAAGAAAGCATTTCAAACATACAGTAAAAACACGAATTTGCCGGACAGGACAGAATAAAATATTTGTTTTATTTTATGATTTCATTAGCTCTGTATTGCATACCTACAAAAGCCTGAAATCGTACGTGATTATGTTAGAGAGCAAAATGTTTATTAATGTCGAAATCTTATGTAATATCAATGTAAATACCTCAAGATTACATAGGTAGGTAACCTCTAACAACCCCTCAAATCTCTCTAACCATGAGAATCAAGGTCACAATGGTATTGCATGGAATAAAACAATGGATTAATCAAGCATGAAACATGGGTCAGAATGCTGTATGGCTGACTGATGTTCCCCCCTCCCCCCATATCTATACCTCAAGCAGAAGCCGGTCAAGCCACACATCCAACACTGGTTTTTCAGATAGGTGGACAGGTAGTGCCATACCTTATACTCCAGTAAAAGGCATCAGACAGGTGGACAGGCAGTGTCATACCTTAATACTCCAGTAAAAGGTATCAGACAGGTGGACAGGCAGTGCCATACCTTAATACTCGAGTCAAAGTCATGAGACAGGTGGACAGGTAGTGTCATACCTTAATACTCCAGTCAGACATCAGACAGGTGGACAGGCAGTGTCATACCTTAATACTCCAGTCAAAGGTATCAGACAGGTGGACAGGCAGTGTCATACCTTAATAATCCAGTCAAAGACATCAGACAGGTGGACAGGCAGTGTCATACCTTAATAATCCAGTCAAAGACATCAGACAGGTGGACAGGCAGTGTCATACCTTAATACTCGAGTCAAAGGTATCAGACAGGTGGACAGGCAGTGTCATACCTTAATACTCCAGTCAAAGGTATCAGACAGGTGGACAGGCAGTGTCATACCTTAATAATCCAGTCAAAGACATCAGACAGGTGGACAGGTAGTGTCATACCTTAATACTCCAGTCAAAGACATCAGACAGGTGGACAGGTAGTGTCATACCTTAATACTCCAGTCAAAGACATCAGACAGGTGGACAGGTAGTGTCATACCTTAATACTCCAGTCAAAGACATCAGACAGGTGGACAGGTAGTGTCATACCTTAATACTCCAGTCAAAGACATCAGACAGGTGGACAGGCAGTGTCATACCTTAATACTCCAGTAAAGACATCAGACAGGTGGACAGGCAGTGTCATACCTTAATACTCCAGTCAAAGACATCAGACAGGTGGACAGGCAGTGTCATACCTTAATACTCCAGTCAAAGACATCAGACAGGTGGACAGGCAGTGTCATACCTTAATACTCCAGTCAAAGACATCAGACAGGTGGACAGGTAGTGTCATACCTTAATACTCCAGTCAAAGACATCAGACAGGTGGACAGGTAGTGTCATACCTTAATACTCCAGTAAAGACATCAGACAGGTGGACAGGCAGTCCCATACCTTAATACTCCAGTCAAAGACATCAGACAGGTGGACAGGCAGTGTCATACCTTAATACTCCAGTCAAAGTCATCAGACAGGTGGACAGGCAGTGTCATACCTTAATACTCCAGTCAAAGACATCAGACAGGTGGACAGGCAGTGTCATACCTTAATACTCCAGTCAAAGACATCAGACAGGTGGACAGGTAGTGTCATACCTTAATACTCCAGTCAGACATCAGACAGGTGGACAGGTAGTGTCATACCTTAATACTCCAGTCAAAGACATCAGACAGGTGGACAGGTAGTGTCATACCTTAATACTCCAGTCATAGGCATCAGACAGGTGGACAGGCAGTGTCATACCTTAATACTCCAGTCAAAGACATCAGACAGGTGGACAGGCAGTGTCATACCTTAATACTCCAGTCAAAGGTATCAGACAGGTGGACAGGCAGTGTCATACCTTAATACTCCAGTCAAAGGTATCAGACAGGTGGACAGGCAGTGTCATACCTTAATACTCCAGTCAAAGTCATCAGACAGGTGGACAGGTAGTGTCATACCTTAATACTCGAGTCAAAGTCATCAGACAGGTGGACAGGTAGTGTCATACCTTAATACTCCAGTCAAAGGTATCAGACAGGTGGACAGGTAGTGTCATACCTTAATACTCCAGTCAAAGACATCAGACAGGTGGACAGGCAGTGTCATACCTTAATACTCCAGTCAAAGGTATCAGACAGGTGGACAGGCAGTGTCATACCTTAATACTCCAGTCAAAGGTATCAGACAGGTGGACAGGCAGTGTCATACCTTAATACTCCAGTCAGACATCAGACAGGTGGACAGGCAGTGTCATACCTTAATACTCCAGTCAAAGGTATCAGACAGGTGGACAGGTAGTGTCCATACCTTAATACTCCAGTCAAGGGCATACAAAGATGAGAAAAGTGAACAGCAAGGTAACGAAACAATTGTTGTATCGAGCTGCTAGGCCTAGCTTAGTTGTTGATGGTGGGCAGTGCATTCATTGTTTTTTTTTTATTTTGCAAACTGGAGACATTTCTGTGAAATATTTCTCAAAGTACAGTAAAAAGACACTTGTGTTGTGACGTTTAATTTGACCCATTGAAATTTAGAAATTTTACAAAGCTTTATATATTGATTGATCCACAGTATTTATCCTTTTCTGATTTTGAGGTAACTAAATGATCATACATATGACTACTGACCTGTTAGTGTTGTTGAAATTGGATCACACGAAGTGTGGAAATTTCTAGGTAGTGAAATCAGATACGGATGGAAAGACAAACTGTCATATTTTTGTTAGAAGTAGGCAATTTATTGGTAGCTAGTTTTATTATTATAGATTAGTACAAGCAAAGATTAGTGTCATAGTTAGTGTGTAAGCTTGTAAGCAAGACTGTCAACAGTAGTATTACCTACCACCTTGCATGCACCAGTCTGTAAAATACCGCAATAACGGAAATAAATAATAATGTTGCATATATATATACAAAATGATAATAGTAAAATCAAAGCATGCAGATAAATTCACGATAAATAAACACATGCATATTCATATAATGAATATTCATATCAAAATACATGAATATTCATAACAAATAAAAAAGATAACATGTTATAATTAAAAATATCATGCATATATTCATTATCAACAAAAAAATGTAAAACAACACAAAATCTGAAATCATAACAGAACTTCAAAAGCACAACATAAGCTTGCTAAGTTATCGATTGATCCGTACATGTGTCGATCTAGTATAAACTGAGGAACAGCTTAGATTTAGGGTTTAATTTCTGAAGGTATGTCAATATCTATGTTTTGTTTTTAAGTGTTTAATAACCTCCAGGGCCAGGGCCACATGTTATGACAGAGCTGTAAAATATACCAAATATATATATGCAGAAGGGTCTAGGACTTTTCTATCATAATTAGATAATTATCTCCCCCTTTTAAGCAACATTTAACACATGTCAAACAATACATAATGAAGTACTAAACACTGGCTAATTATTGTGAGCAGATTTAGGCTAGTTACGGTTTAAAATAGCCTGAAAATTATTAGTTGTACCATATAATTGCACAGATGGTATAATTACGTTCAGAATTACATTATTAATCATTTCTTACAATTATATATCAATCACCATTTCCAGAACTCATGTACTCACTACACTGTTACATATTTATCCAGAAATAACACCACGCTTGGTGATAAGCCCATCCATATCAACTAAGGTTTTTTCATTTCCCTGCCATAATTAATAAGTATATATTCCCCATTCGACTTATTCCCCTAGGGCTTTTTCTAAGGGCCTTTTTTTCTTAAATTCAAATGTGTAGTGATTTTCAAGGTTCTATTTTTGGATGAATCTATCTAGATCTCAATTCAACTAATTTAAGTTTCAAAATGATAATACATGTTATGTTTATCTCTTTTGTATTGTTCTTTTGAAGACCCTAATGATCAAATTTCTGTAGAATGTTATACTTCTAATCTCAAGATAATTTTCTGTTTTTCCCTCTAAGTCTAATCAAATGACTTAAAAAAACCTGTACAAATCACTATGACAATTGATAAATTTTGACAACAAAAAGGTCTGCTTCGCATTTCCGTAAATAGACTCACCCCTAAAATTTTGTGCGTATATGTTTATGGCAATTTCTAAGAAAGCACTGTTAAGTCACTATAAATACTTTTGTATAACCCTTAATGAAAGTAACACTTACACGATGTATACCTTATTTTGCAAACAATTAACTAGAAACACACATGTAATTTGTTTTTGGTCTGAAGATGTTCTGAGCAAAGATTTCACTTGACCTTGACATTTATCTTTGCACTTGACCTTGACCTTTATCAAGGCATCATAAGTGATACAAATTCCCTCTGACACATTCAAAGTATACAGGGCATCCAGTAGGATTAAAATCTCAAAATCCTGAGAGTCAAAATATGAAATTCTCAAACTTGACGGTTAATCGTTTCCGAATGTAAGCTGATAAAAGCGTCTTTTTTTTAACATTATATTTAATTAAAAATTCAAAAGAACTTAGTTCATCTTAATTTATTATCCAATTGTTGTTTATATTAAATAAATAAAAGTGTTTTAAAAAATTGAACTTTTCTTTTAATTATCTATTTTTGTTTGAATAAAGCAGAATTAAAACACAATTTTTTTTTTTTTATTTAATTTAATCACTGAAATAAATTTCTTGTAAAGCTTTTAACAAATAAACTTGTATCACAGTTTTCTTGCTGAAATTATGTTTAAATGTGTTACAATGGTTAAGCATAATTTATAAAACCATCTTTTTTCTTTTTTTTTAAATCTGCTCAGCCTCTAGAGGTTATTTTTGTATGCAAATCATGTTTTCATATTTGCCGCCAAAATATAACAGGAATGATTTACGCTTCCCACCCTGTCAAATGCACTGCAGAGGTCATGTATATGTAAGGTTATTCAGGTTAACAACAAAATGGCTGCCGCCTGTGTTGGCATGATGCAAACTAGGCCTGCTTACGATCTCATTCTTGTTATGTACATGATTGAAAGTTATCACAAACATATGTTACATTAATTTGTTGGGATGGAAATCTACTATAGCTTACTTATTTCAATTATTAAAATGTGATTGCTTAGAATAAAGTACAGATCGGCCTCTACAGGTAGGTACAGTGGATACTTCACCTGTGCCCCAATTTGGCAATCGGCAGCGACTGTTGGATTAGTCACAGTTGAGTGGCTCTTTTAATTGACTCCTAGGGGTATTCTACTAATTAGTGTCACTGACCATAGCAAATATACCCTTTGTTGAGCCTGGGTATTGGACAACACATAGACTAATGACAGTGGTGGTCAAAATGTGAAGCGTCAGATTGACGCACGGCATGCAAAAGTCGTGCGTCAAATTAAATTTTGCTGCGTCATTGACCCGAGGTCTCGGGTTAATGGATGCCCTGGTATACCCTACAAAATATCCTGACATAAGCCCAGAGGCAAGCTCACCCACGGTATTCTTATACTTCACCTATAGTTTTATCAAAATCTGCTTCAAAATGAAGTCACTAGAGCTGGGAAGAAGTTTTCTACAAATAGTAACAGTGGCCTTGTCATTGATTTTGACCTTGCACCCTGAAACATTAGCTCATTCGAGGTACACATATTTTACCTGCAAATGAAGTTTAATCAAAATCCATTCAAAATGAAGTCGCTAGAGTGCTGACAAGAGGAGAAGGTAAGTATGCACGCACATGTTTGTATACCCTCCCTGACTCTGTTGAGAGGCGATAATATTTTTTAAAGTTAAATCATAATTTTTTTCTGATACTTAACATATGTTGAATTGTTGGCTTTGAGCATGACATTTAACAATTTCATAAGTCAAATCGCAAGTTTTTAATTATCTGACAAGTTAAAACAAATTCCTCCTTTTTGCAATACAGAGTTATCTGCTCTTGTGAGGGTATTGTTTGTTAAATCAATAGATTGAATGAAAAAAAAAAAAGTTTCTCACAAATTAATTTTTACTCTCACAAACAAATGATGTAACAATCAATTCCTGCTTTCATCAAAATCTGTCCAAGCCTTCAGGACTAGTAGCTATTTAAATGAAATGTTGACGACGATGGACAGAACAACAGATGCTGCGTCTTGGCATGATATTAATTTCAAATGAAATGGCTAAGGTGCCTCAGTTGCAGTGATCACTAACGCACTGATAGTACAATGCTGTCATGATGATCCAGTGCAATCAAATATAAATGTAGAACATTGGGTTCGAGATGCACTCCGACAACAAGGGATGATGACTGTTGGAATATAGGTGTTTTCCACCGATATGACACTGGTTTTCCCCAGTGGGTTTTCTTCAAACGATCAATTCAAAACAACATTTGTTCCCTTAGATGATGTGTAATAAAAGCTTTTCAGAGCTTATACTGATTGTTAATCTTGCAAACAACATTATAAGGGAGATAGTTAACTCATACCCATTCAAAGTCGTACCCACAAACTCATACCCAAGTTTTTGCGAAGTCGTACCCGCAAAAACAGGCGAAATCGTACCCAAGTGAGGCGAACCCGTACCTTTCTATTTCAATTAAAATAAAAAAGAATATTAAAGATTTTTCTATAGTCATAATGTTTTTATTGTTATCTATTTATCTATTCCAGCATGTATCTCGTTATTTGAGGTACATACATTCTATGTAGAAACATGCACTACACGTATGTACATGAAGGCAGTAAGCTTTTAATTTTTCAATACTATGATTTCAATCTGACAAAATGAACAACGACCAATTCTTGTTTTCTTTGTTGTCCTTTTTGGATACCGGCAAAAAGTACAGTAAATGGTGTGAGTGTAATGAACACACATGTCGTACATCTGAAACCGCATGGCCGCCGATGATGCTAATGCAGTGTAAACTAAAATAGCGCACTAGGAAGCCATTTTACGTAAAATGAACACAGGAAACACACATGAAATAATATTACCGCTGATTGTGTGAGTATAATGTACACAACTGTCGTGCGCACATTAAAATAAATAATAACCATACAAATAATAAGTTTCTTATTTCAGGTTTCAGATTTGAAAGTACGTAATTAACATATAAGGTATGTGGACATAGGAAACACAGAGAATGTCTTTATAGCTATCAAAAATGGTTTTAGACAATGCAATAGATCTAAATTTTCTTTGTGTTATCGTGCCAGAAAGTGTAGGGGAAATCCGTAATATTTTAAATTGCCATCATAACATAATATTTCCTATACAAAAAAAATTCTGAGTATAAGGGACATTCCATAAGAAAATGATTTTCGTTTTCAATTTGAGTACAGAAATTACAATAACGCATTTCTGGAGGTATTGGAATCAGGCAATGCCATCGTCAATTTCATTTGAATTATTTTTTTAAGATAGGTATGAGTTCACCAATTTATTTGGGTACGAGTCCGCCACTTTTAGGTATGACTCCACCACTTTTGGGTACGAGTTTGTTTGGGAACGGGTTGGAAAGAGTACGAGTAAGCCATAATTCCATTATAATATAAAGATTATTTTCATTTTCATCCCATGTAATAGGACAATCTCCTCAAAGCATTTTCATGGACTTTTGCATCAATTGTAGAACAGAACAAACATCTTAACTGACAAGTGCAATTCGAATGCCAGCTGAATTAGGCCTACCTTTCCAAATATGCAAGTTAGACAACTCTGAAGCCCACAATAAACTGATATAGGGCATATCTGGGAATTTCATATTTTCAATGAATTGACAAACTGATTTAATTCTGAATTGTCTCTGCATTGGTCTTCCTAAGTCGTGGCTATCTACATGTTATATGACAACCTCGCGACTTTACACGACAGTGTTGTCAGTGGGAGATGATTTTACCGGAAACAATTTAAAGGACCGGTGTGGTCCTAACTTCTGACTGTCACCGAGTCCAGATGTAAACATTGAACAAAACGATAATCTCGACTACTTTCAACCGCAGATTTAACAGGAAAATAATTATTTTTTCAAGCTGAAATGCCACGAGGATTCAACCTGTCGAATACGAGTATTAAAACCATTAGAAAACATTATGTTTCCTGTCTTCTACGTATACTCAGGTATGGAGTAAACTACCAACGTTTTGTTTTGTCGGCGAAAACTAACCAGGTGTGCATGCCATATTGGATACTTACGGCAGTCTTGATCTCTTTGTTCGTAGAAATGCGCCGGTGGAACACTTTCGCAGGTTCTGTTTCAATTTCACTCTCTGAAGAATCATCTTGATTGCCGGTATCTTTGAATTTCACGTTCGAATGTATATCTGTTTTCCATCCAGTCGCCATGTTGGATCTCCCATCACCGCCACCAGAGGGCGTGGTTGTCGAGCGCACCTTGGGGAGAACGTTAGCTTGCTGCTGAGCTGGATTCGCCGTGTCGTCTGCTAGCTAAGCGATGTACATCGTCTATTTTATCAAATATTGCTGGATAAAAATAGATTAATCAGATCAAAATCGATAACTCCCCTGATTGTTTCTGTAGCATGCCATGAAGGATACAACTCTACTTAGCTTTTTACAACACAAATATTATGGCACAGAAAATCATTCTAGAGTAGAGGATGCTAACGGCCGAGTACGTCGAACTTTCATACTCAATCTTTATGCTTTCTGTTGACAAACTACTATCATTATTAATTAATTAGGCGATGTACCATGCAGTCTGGATCTAGATCACTGACTCGACTGGAAAACTGGTGGGAAATCCAGCCGGCTGTCTATTAGGCCTAGGTCATTTATATAATGACATCTTGTACAGAAACAACCATTGACAATTATGTAGAACTATGTTTTCAACTAAATTTCAGAGAAGACCGACAGACTCCAGGTCCTCCCTGGTGGAATTCCCAATGAGACAATGAGTTGGACAAGTTGGACACCACGCATTCCTACTTCCATGCTTGTCGGCTTGTCGCACATGGAAATGAACAATATAGTCAGTCTCCCTAGGGAAATAGTCTGCATATCTTCATTGACTACTGGCTAACTAATACAAACTAAATTGAATGTCAACTCACTTCATCGAGGGACATATAGATCTACCATTGGTATGGTAATCTACATTGCGTTCATAGCTATATGAATGTAACGTTGGATGCGCCGTTTTACTTTTCATTCCCATTTAGTGATATCAATAGTCGTTTAACTGATATGACTTATAAACAAAAAATGATATTACTTATCAATGTGTTCAAACGACAGAAAACTAAAGATGATCTCCTACTTTTTCTAAGTGATATCATTCAACAGTTTTGTTTAAATCCTTAACTTAAAAATTTCACGTTGAAAAGCAGTACAGAATTTAAAGAAGGTTCCTTTACTAAGATTTTTCCTTAAATTCTGTAATGCTTTCCTACGGGAAGATTTATGTAAAGGAATTTCCTTAAGTTACAGTACAGAACGTTGATGAAAGAGGGCTAAAATATGAGAGGAGATATAGACGACTTTGTTCCTGTAAACATTCGCCATTTAGATCCGCGACTCTAGTTAAACCTACGAATACTGTCTTTGTAAACTGAAACCACACACTCTCTTAACATGTTTGTATATAAATCAATAACAAAAATTGAAATTGTGTCAACATCTTCATGTTAAATAGAAGTTGTCAGTGAAAATAGCAAATAAGTTCAAAAATACTTCATGACCCTCCTTGGAGTATAAGAGGGAACTATTTTAACTGGTAGCATAGAGCCATATTGTTGAGAACGATCTCTTCAAAAATAAAATTCTACTGCAAAAATATGCTCTCAATGTATCTAATTTCTTAAAATACACAAAATATTGCAAAAATGCTGCATTTTAGATAATGGTGTCCTTCAATGTCCCACAATGTCCCTCAGTATCTGTGCAGTATTATATATATGTCAGTGTATGATGTAGGTAATAGTGTATATGATATCATTGTATTATATGATATAGAGTGAAAATTACATTGAATTATACTGTATGTGACCTCTTGTTGCATGCAATAGTGTGTCTGACTTTGTAAATAAAATCTTGTGATATTAACCATTCTACACGAAATAAAAATTTGCTGTATTTTATGAAAAATTGTTGGTCTTGATGAAAATGCGTAGTCGCAACTTAGGAGTAAATCGGAGTACTTAGGAAACCGTGGCAAGTGACATGATCCTTCGTCTTTAACATTTTGGGAACGAAACATTACGTTTAACACCAAACTAGTCACCCTGAAGATATAAATAACAGTAAAGTCTGGTTGTACATGGGTTTCTAGTCAATTTTACAATATTCTCTAAAAATTCTTTTGTTGGTGCTAATTTGGACAACGGTGTGTTGCTTTACACAGTGGCACAAACATATCTCTCCCCCCCCCCCCCCCCCCCCCCCTTATCCGGAACATTCCGACTTTTATACTAGTGTATCAATCCTCAGACCTGTGTGTCGGTCGTCTGCACTAGTCTGGTAAGTCAATATTTATATCTAATACGAAATTTTTGCTTAACTTCATCACATGGATTCAATAAGTTGATGATAACTTGTGAAGTTGATTGATTTCAAAATGAGAACAAGACAGAAACACAACACGGATAAGAATGCGCGGTTTTAACGTGAATAGAGTAATAATAATTACCAACAGGTACGAATGATGGAAACACGCATTACATGAAACGGCACTGGCATCTGTTGTCGACAAATTAGCAGCATATAGGGTTCGCTTTAGATACACATCCTATCATATTTGAAAAGTTAAAAACCTGTCAATTATCAAGGAAAAATAATAAGTTTTTAAAGTGAATACATATTCTAAGAGGAATTTTTTTTTATAGCGTTAGAAATGAAAAAAAAATCGGCTCGCGCTTATCACTAAATTACTGGACCCCCCCCCCCCCCCCCCCCCCCCCCCAACACACACTTTTTGACGACTTCCTACGCCACTGTTACATATTGTATTACTAAAACAATAAATATTGTCGTCAAGGTCGGTCACTTACAGTAACGGTCTGTAGTTTTACATATTGTATTACTAAAACACTAAATATTGTCGTCAAGGTCGGTCACTTACACTAACGGACTAAGTCTAAATATTGTCGTCCAGATTCCAATGCCAATATATTTTCCTATGGATTTGCTGCCACTGCCACCTGTGAGTAAGTTCCATATAAGTTTACTGTACGGGTTCGGTCCCTGCTGGTAGAGAGTGAGAATGGTACCTGATATCTCCATCACCACTCGTGGGAGGCGACCAAACTTTATTTCGTAACCCCCCCCCCAAAAAAACCCCATGGTTATTTTTCAATATCAATGCAATATTCAGAACTCAAATTGCCGATGATACCAAAATTTGACGTTTACATCCAATAGATAAACAAAAAATAACAGACAAAACAAACAAAAAATGTGTCGTTTGGTATGATGGAGTTTATCTTGCTGCCGTTCCTGTGCCCTTCTTTTCCAGATCTCGAGACCCTATTCCGCTACCTTCGTAATACGAATTCAATGCATCACATACCGAAGCAAAGATTTGTGTAAAACAATAAATAGAAATGAAAAATAAAAGTTTTCGACACGAAATTCCAGATGCTTACAAGCACCGTTAAATCCTAGAAAGCCCCATCGCCACGCCAAATCTATTATTATTTGTCAACTCCCCTCCCCCTAAACATCAAATCCTGGATTCGGCCGGAAATTCCGGTGACGATCCATATGGGGCGCCGTTTTACTATTTATTAACAAAACTGGATATCTATAATTCGAATTTAGGATATCCATAATTCATTTCTGGATATCCATAATGCGAATTTAGGATATCTTAAAATGTTTTGAATTTAGGATATCCATAATTCGAATTTTGGATATCCTTAATTCATTTTTGGATATCCATAATTCGAATTTAGGATATCCATAATTCATTTTTGGATATCCAAAATTCGAATTATGGATATCCTAAATTCCATGTATTTTTGGATATCCATAATTCGATTTTGTGATATCCAAAAATGCTCAGTGTTATCAAATTGGATTGCTCCCGGCACTACTACCGGTCAAAACCGACCCGTGTTACGAACTTGTAAATACGCGTAATGGACCGGAAACAACGTTTACGAAATAGAATACAGCAGAGGAGTTCCAAAGGACAAACTTCCCCAGACAGTTAGGCCCTTACATACAACATTTACTAAAAGTTACTACTTAGGGTGCTCCGACAAGTCAACGGAGGAATTTGTACAAAACAGAACATGGCATACTAATGCTCTTAAAGCACTTGACACCATTCGCTCCATCTTGGATTCGCATTGATTCGTATAGTGAAGTCCGAGGACTTCCGATCCTACGAAAAAACGCGCCCGCGGGAACAGGATGTAGCAGGGAGAAATCATTAGACAGTAAAATATTAACATTTCCCCGATTTATGGATCTCCAAAATTCGAATTATGGATATCCTAAATTCAAAGCATTTTAAGATATCCAAAATTCGATTTAATGATATCAAGAAATGATATTTGGATATCCAAAATTCGAATTTTGGATATCCATAATTCGAATTTATGATATCTTAAAATGCTTTGAATTTAGGATATCCATAATTCATTTTTGGATATCCATAATTCGAATTTTGGATATCCAATATTAATTTTGGATATCCAAAATTATTTAATGATATCATAAATTCGAATTTTGGATATCCAAAAATGAATTATGGATATCCAAAATTCGAATTACGGATATCCAGTTTTGTTAATAAATAGTAAAACGGCGCCCCATAGATCGAGGTAGATTGACGAAATGACCTTTAACCAGGAACTAAAGGCGATCACGATCCCATAATTTGTGACAATAACGACATCGGCACTTGACATTAAATCAATTGACGTATTTATCTAAAATAGGCGTATCATAACACGACACGTATACTCGCCATGTCCGTGATTATTAACTCCGATTTTAGCACCATATTTGTTGGAGGACTGTCAACAAAGATGACGTCATCAGTATTTATGATTGAAGTTACTAGGGATTGATCGGGGACAGTTTTGTACCAAAGCATCTATCCCAGTTTGAACTACAGTATATAATATTATTACTAACGTGTTACAGACAGCTGTCCGACATTTTTCGCGCGAAACAAGTTTTCTCCTCAACAGGCTCCTAGGTAAAACGTAGGCGAATGCAATGTTGTTGTTGTTGTTGTTATTATAGCGAAAAAATAAAAATGAATATTTTAAAGAGAAACAAACAAGTTCAAAGCCAGTCGTCGTTAACGATATTTGAGTTCATTCTACCATATTCCATTCATTTTTCATTGGAAATAAAGTAAAAATAAAACAAAACAAAAAACGAAAAGAGTCATTGCGTATTCACACTAATTGCTTATACATCCAGCAGCTGTGTAGTACAGGATCTGTCTGTCAGTAAGTCTTTATTAATAGATATCACTCTTTTAGTGATATCGCAACATCTATAAATGATAAGTCGTTTGGGTTTTTACATTATCAATTGAGATACCTCTATCTAAATATCTAGACATCTGAATGAAACTGAATGACATCGTCTTTTGTAACTTCGCATGTGATTGGATGATACAGCGGCGTATCAATTTCTTAGAGAAAAAGAGTCCGCCAATAAAAGTTGATTTTAACAGATTGCTTTGAATATATTTTATATAACGGAGTTATCTATAAACATAAATATGTATTAACGTTATTCACGTTAATCCTTTAATAAGCCAGAATAAATATTAAAAAAGTAAAAGCTATGTCAAGCCAGTGATATCTATCTTATTATATGTCCCTGGGCAAGTCTAGTTGTCATTTATTTATTTAGCAATGTTGATTTATAAGATATCTTATATAAAGTTTATGAGATATTTTTTATTTAATTAAGATATCCATATAATATCTACATTTCTTGCATTTTTGCCAGTGAAATATAGAAATTTATCAAACTGATAAAACTTGTATTTTCACTGCAGCGATGAGCAGTGAAAATATAAGATTTTGCTGTGAAAATATAAGTATTGCAGTGAAAATTTTTTCGTTTTCCGTTTTTTACCAATCAGGGCGGACCTTTGTATTCACCTTGTGGAAACTTGACGATTTTTCCAATCGAAGCGGAGATAGATAAATTGGTTATTTTGCTGTTTTTCTGAAATTTTCAGACTAGATTTTGACAAAATAATCACTTGACGTTAGCTATTCATGCACAGATTTTCCTATAACAGCAGAAAACGCTTAAATTGTGTATATCAGTCCTTTCAAAATGGCGCCGTCAAGTTGAAGTGGAGTAACGTCACAAAGAGATGACGTCATTACTGATTCCCGCACTTTTTGACACTATTAATTTTCCGATGTTTTTAATTTTGTTTTTAAGTTATGAAATGAAATAAAAAGAAAATTGAATAGTTTCCCGTTTAATATAACATATATTTCACTCGTATGACAGAATATTTCGAGTTTTTTCACTCATGCTTCGCACTCGGTGAAAATATCAATATTCTGTCATACTCGTGAAATATATGTTATATTACACGGGAAACCATTCAATATCCTCTATATATAATAATTAAAGTATGTCAGGTATCTTAATTTGGTTAAGTACTGAATCAATAAATGTGACTTATATCTATTATATTGGAGAAAAAGGAATGTGACTTGCTATACGTGGCGAAATTTAAATAGATAGTGTGCACAATTCAAGTGGGTAATGCAGACATGTCTTTCGGACATCACAATACTAGTCAATATGTTCACCTGAAATGTGTTGTATACCCCTTTAACAAAATGTGATCTTATTTTTGGAAATCGAAAATATTTTTTGACAATAAATTTATCAAATGTCGCCCACTGGTACATACCGGCTCCATAGCTCAGTTGGTTAGAGCGCCAGTCTAGTAAACTGGAGGTCGAGGGTTCGACTCCCTCTGGAGCCTTCTTTTATTTTTTATACTTTTTCATTTTTTAAAAGAACCTTTTCAGAATATCTATTACACTGGAGAAAAAGCAACACAAAACTCATTAAAATATGCATAATTACAAAACAAAAAAAATAAAAACAGAACATTACCAACAAGTCTATCTGAGTTATTTCCCTTTAGGGGTGTCTGTGAAAAGGCTGTATTTGTCATCTGCTTTTATCTAATTTTAAAGTTTTTGTTTCTTCAACTAGCGTTTTGAAAAATAATACACACCATAACCTAGCCGAAAAAAAATCAATTATGATAATAAATGATATCATATTTCCGGAGAGCTAGAATCTAAGCTTAACCTTAGGTACTGTTGTAAGCTTACTCAGTACATTCGAACAAAAATTGCAATTAATTGTTCTGATATTGCATGTCTTTGAACTGAATAGAAGTAAGTGTCAGAAAAAAAACTCAATATAAACAGAAGTATCGCAATATTTACATATAGATCTCTGTAATGACGTCAGACAAGAGACCTTCAGACAGATTTCTGAAAACCTCAAAACATGAAGGCGTGGTGGTATTAGATGAACAGAGTAGCCTCCCTTGTAACATTTACAACATTTCCAACATGGCGACGGCCAGTCCACTTCCGTGACAATCTACGAGTGAAAACAGGAATATGTCGGAGAGAAAGTTCCGCCAAGGCCTCACCAAGGTTGGGGAGGCGGCTAAAATTAGGGAGAGCGTCGCCCAACAGATGAAAGAGAGTATAATCCAGGTAAGTCTTCTATTTTTTGTTCAAACTTGTAACAACAACACGGGACATCAGAACTTTTAGTCTGGCTGTCAGCGTCTTGACGGATAGATGTCAAACGTAATCATGGATGACATAAGACTGCTACCGTCTTGTCAATCGGTACAACTCATGTCATGGCTATCGCCCATGTGGTTGTAGGCGTGCTGACGGATCATACCATCGTATGATACTATGTAAATTACTGAAATAACATCAACATTTTAGAAAACAAACCAAGTGTGACCATATTTTCTTTTCATTGGAAACAAGTGGTATTGCTTTAAATCCGTCACGGTGTTATAGATCCAGTTTTGTAATTTCGATAATTTCATAAATAGAAAATAAGGAGTTTAGTTGCCAACTGTCAAATGGTTATCATCTTTGTAGAATTTTCATAAACACATTTCTACTAATTTAATAAACTGAACAGTTCTAATATATGTGGTGAAGTTAGTATGATGTAAAGTGACAGTTAAGTATTGATTCTAATTTGATTGCATATTGTTTAATAAAAGATGTATCAATTAGTAAATAAGTAATAGCTCTGAGATCTACATATTGCACAGTGTCATATCTGAGCTGATAATAATAGACTTTATTTAAACCTGATGAGAACATATTGACATCACGTCTATGGTCAAGTCATATAAAATGTACATTATATACAACATTACAATTATAAAATTATAAAGCATATAACATAGTTATTAAATAGGTATGATCATATTTTTTCATCTTCATTCAATTACTCTATAATCAATGATAAAAGAAAAAGTCAAAAAAGGGGTATAGCAAATATATACTTGTAAGGATTTATGATGAAGAAACAAACGCGTTACAGAAGATTTCAGCTTTGGAATTGAAATTGTTAGTTTGTCCGCATTTTCATGCCTCTTTTTGATTTCTTTTTCCCTGTTTCTTATTTTTTTTTTTGGGGGGGGGGGGGTATGCTGCAATATATAAAACAAAAATAGATATAGTCAAATAGATAATTACAGCGTATGAAGTGTTTCTAATTTTCTGTCTTGAGAAATGTGCCTCCTTAAGATTGTTTCTGGAAAATTTGGTCCTGGCATGTATAGAACCCAGATGAGATTCTACCAGCATGCCCGGTCTATTAGATTAGGAGATAATTGTTATATAGCATCAGCCTATACAGGTATCCAAGGTCTGGTGGTTTGAATTATGTTTTCCGTATATATACATCATGTAGATTTTCCATTACTGCATCCACATCCTCATAAACATGTAAATATCATGGTTGTATCTGTAAAAGATAAGAAGATATTAAATTAAAATGCACTCATTATCAAACCTCCAAAAAATGAATTAGTCAATAAAAAAATGAAATAATTGATCGCTGGTGTACACTCAGACACTCCATGCATTTTTCAGAGACATGCTATTGGGATGATGCGTTAAACTTTAATTATGTGTAGCTATATATACATGTATATAAAGCATGGTGACATGTACAGGGGCCTATCATGTTACGAGTAGTTGACTGTCAGTGGACACCATTGTCATATGATCCCTTATATATTTATATACTTACATGTGATATTTTAGGTTTATTTATGGCTGAAAACAGAAAATATCCTAAGAGAATTTAACAAGCTTTGTGTGTTTTTTTTATCAGTCT
This sequence comes from Pecten maximus, assembly GCF_902652985.1. Taxonomy (NCBI): domain Eukaryota; kingdom Metazoa; phylum Mollusca; class Bivalvia; order Pectinida; family Pectinidae; genus Pecten; species Pecten maximus. Next base: position 17,445,659 of record NC_047028.1, read on the forward strand.
AGCATTAAACATTTGGGGAATCTCTATGTATGATTTACCTAATTGAAACTCTTGTCAAATAAAGATTTGAAATACTTGAAAAAATTGGATTTAATTTCTGAAATACTTTGTAACTTCATATAATAACAGTGAAAGTGTTTCTTCTCTTAAAGAGCAAAAATCAGTTATGCATGAACTTAAATGTCAGTTAGTGATCATGTTTACAGTACCTACATGTACATGTTTAATGCCAATTGTGATGCTGATTCAAAAATGCTAGCATGGAACATGTTACCCAAAAAATTAATATCCCTTACTAGTCCTGGATAAAAACCTTCCAACTGTGTGTTCTGAACTTCTGAAGTCATCAAATGTATGCTGCTGTTTAAAAAGATCATTAAGATTATGTACAGGTAATTTTGAAAAAGTCAGAAAAACTTAACTGCAGAAGTCATTGTTACGAAGAAGACAAGTAGATGACAAAACTAAGGAAAAAAGAATTGAAGTTTGCTAATGGATGCAGTAATTATGTTCATATACTCCTTTTGATAAGGAATTATAGAAACCTGATATTTGAATACAATTGTATAGATATAGAATTTGATACAGTCATTAATCTGAAGAGGCAATCACATACTCATACAGGATGTCATTGAGATGGTGGGTATAATGTGTATGTAGCCTTCCATAGAATGAAAGTAGGAGTGCTACCAACTTGAATATTGTTTTAAAACACCATATGTTGGATACTGGTAGATGTTGTGGCAATCTGCAGTCTGAATTTTTTTCTTCTTCTATAACATTTTTGGGTCACAAAAGCCCTTAGAGAAGTCTATGCAACATTTCTGGGTATAAAAAGAAATGCGATCATTCAGTACATACATCTCAGTGTATTTAACCTGAGAATGCTTGTGTATCAACATGAAGTTGTTGAAACAGACATACACTGTATGTTTTGGTTTTTCAGGCCAAACGTCTGGTGGCTGGTTTTGCAGTTTATTAGCTATACAAACTCACCAAGTTACCTGCTGTAACAGAAGTGTTTCCATGTGTCTCGTTATTTCATTAAAGACAATGTTATATGGAAATTGTTATGGTTCTTTTTCAAGAATATTGAAAATTATAATTGAAAAAATTTAATACATAAGTTAAGACACATGCCATTGCCATATGTGCATGTATTTATGGTGTAAACTGATTATTACAAATTATCTTGAGTTGATCAGAACTAGGGTGGAATGGGTGTGTGTGCTTATTTATAGATAAATCTTTCAAAAATAGTGTGATTGCAATTGGTGCTTATTGGAGAAGAGGCATGCACTAATTATGGTGAATGCCTGGTACATGTACAGTATTTTTGGATATCAATTATTGAGAACATTTACTATGTCTGTCGGTCTCATCAGTATACCATAAACATAGGAGGAGCATGACTGATCCCCTAATTCCTTTATCACCCAATAAACACAGCCACATTAGGAACAGGTGTCCTGGTCCAAGGTTGATTTCCATTGTTACTCACATCCTCAATATTTACATCCAGGGATATCACAAACAGGCTTCCTTATGGTCTGTCCATTTGGAGCTTCTCTTGAGAGGCACCAGAAGGGCCAAGGCTTCTTTAAAAGCTTTCAGGAGGTACGAAAGGGCCAAGATTTCGATAGATGTTTTCAGGGGGCTCCAAAAGGGCCAATTGCATGTAGGAGGCTCCAAAGGGCCAAGATTTCTCTAGTTTTCATATGGCTCTAAAAGAGTCCAGATTACAATACCAGCCAACAAGTAAATGTTTTCATGAGGCACCAAAAGGGTCAAGATTTCTCTAGTTTCCATAAGGCACCAAAAGGGTAAAGATTTTTATAGAACTTAGAAGATTTTTAGGAGATTCATGACCAGGTGTACACTTAGGTACAATACTGAAAACTGGTTCAGATCACACACATTGCATATCTGAGCTAATAATGACTTTTGCAAGACTTCAAATATGAATTGTTTTTTTCTTTATTTTTATTTTTTGAATACTGTTACTGGAAAACTGTTTTTTTTACAATGCATGATTTTGATGATGTAGGTCTTTGTTTGGGATACAGCTTTAATTGGTTGGATGAGATGAACCCCTGTGGTCAGTGGTCAGTCTAAGCATTCAAATTAACTCCCTGGGCCTTTGATAAAGAACATATGTCTGTTATTTGACTACATACATATAACCTCTATGGTGGTTAGCAGGTGAAGCTGATGTTGTTTCGACTTGTGAATGAGAGTTGTCTCCCCTGGGTAGCTTTGATGTTGTGTGTTTATAGCTCCCATTCTCTGTTTATTGGCAGACCGTAAACACAATAATGATTTATTTTACAACCCTGGAGGTCAGTTGTTACAGAACAACTGTCTTACTCACAACTGGTACCTGTTGGGATAATTATAGATCTACCTGACCAGGTAAAGTGATTGTTTATGAGGTCAGGTGTGGTGTGGTATAGCTATTAAAATCACCTGTATATAGGACATGTGAACTGATCATGACTGGAAATGAGCCAAAGTTTATAAAAAACTTAAATTTGAAAATTGAAAATAAATGGAACTTGAATTGTCAATCAGAATTAAATTTTGAAAACCATTTATTATATAAGTATTTCTCACTGTATTGAAAGTAGATTTAATTATAAAATTTTGAAGTATTTTTGAAAATAACTTTAATGACAAGATATATAAAAAATATATAAAACACACATTGTAACCAGTTTCCTTGTGAACAATATAATCTTGGAATCCCTTAAAATGGAAATCATATTTTCCTGTCAATGTGATTACTTATAGAATGTAATTTTCCTAATTTGTTAATCATGATTGTTCATTAAAACCAGTGTTCCAGCTAGGATTTGAAAAGGGCAGGGCGCTGCCTAAAAAAAGGGCATTTTTGTGCGCGACATTTTTTCCGGGCCTATCTATCTTCTACCTTATTTTACAGGACAATTTAAGTACATCCATGCATTACATATGACCTGATTCATAGAGACAAATAGAAATCTGTTGATTTTTTTTTTATTATTTTGTTTGTGTGTAAAAATGTCTTCTTTCTTCTCTTTATTCTTCAAATATTGTTTTAAATTTTGATGGTAAAAGTTATGACCTAGAGTAATTCAAAAATAAAATGATATTAGCATTATTTCAATTTAAGGGTGTATTGAGAGAATCCATATATATATACGATAATTACGTCCAATCAAAAAGTTACTATCAGATTATAGTCAACAGAGCGATATTTTCAACCAGAAGTTAGTCTGTCCGTTGTGATTGTAAGACGACTAATTGTAAGTGAAGATATTATAGAGCAAAAGAGAAAAGGTGATCAAGCATATACGAGAAAAAAATGATTAAGTAAAAGAAATTATATTATTTAATATCTGAATAAACTTCGTCCAAATAACTGCGATGTATCTTTTAAGCGGCGGTAAATTTCTACTTTCACTTTAGACTTTTTAGAAATAACGGTAAACTAAAATCAGGAATTTATAGCAAGTTAACATTTTCTTGAATTAATTATAAGAAATGGTAAACGAATAAGGGCCGATCATGATTCGCAAGTTTCTGATCAAACATTTGTTCCGTTGCTCTCGTAAACAAACGGTCCCCGTGTTCACTTGGCTATCACATGACCCGCAGTTAATGCAGAGTCGGCATTTCAGATACGAAAATAACAAAATATAAACTAAACTTTTGCAACTATTATTCACATAAGCAGATATTTTTATGTGTCCTTTATTTATTGATGAAAAATAAACATTTTGTATAGAAATCCGTCAATCCAACAAGGAATTTGCGACATCTGCATTTACAACGAACCATTTCCGGCGTCCCGCCAAACTTCATCAAATAAAATCAACCGAAAGCTAATTTTGATCACTGGAAAATCACAATGTAAGGCTAAACACGATTTAAGGATGTATGCTACCTTTTATGACATTGTCTTTCTTAAAGAATACCATGCAAAGAAACCTTAACTTTAACTAGTATTTTATGAATTTTATTATGCATAGCAAGTTTCAAGGAAATCTGTAGAAAGATGTAGATCTCCATACAAAAATCAAATACTGAAATGAGCAAAAGGCTGTAACTCTTGCAAAATTTAATTAGCAGAATCAAAATTCCACATCATATAATCTATACCAAGTTTCAAAGAGACCAGTCAAAAAATGTAAGCCGAGATCTCTGGACAAATAAAAAATTATGCCAGACAGATGGACAATGCCATATCATGATATTCCTGTCAAATTTGACAGCCGTAGCAAAAATTAAAAAAAAAAATTAATAAATAAAAAAAAAATAAAAAAAAATGTAATCATTTATATTTTAATCATCATTTCTGCCCATACATATATATACAAACATTGTCTACTACCAATGGTACACCAAAAAGAAAGCAGATGGTCAGCGATATAAACAGTATTTACAGTGATTTCCTGCGTACTCCATTCATGCCCTGATCAGTCTTAATTGATGAATGTGTTGGGTGATTAAGGCTATATCATGAGGATAGAGGGTAGAACATTTTAAGTTAGATCTACCTTGATATATCTTCTAAATATATAAGGGAATATATCTAACATAGAATAAAATTGAAAATAATTTCAGTTATATTATTTTTACTTTTCTGGATTAACAAATTAATCAGTGGACATGTACCCTATTCCAAGCCTTACATAAGTTACGTGATATTGAATGCCCCCTGGTCAGGCCCCAGTTATAGCTAGGCCCAGTCCGTCATTAATTGGTGTTCATCTGTCAGTTTATCAAAGTCATGGAGTTACTAAGGTGTTAGAACAAGGTGTTCCATATAACTAGCAGACCACTAATGACAACTGGACATCGGTCAATTGGTCAAGAAGTGCAATGTCGTGCCCTGGTCAAAACCGCAAGTCTAGGTCACACCAGGTAGGTTTTTACTTGTATCATGATGTGTGGTATACATGTATATGCATAAGTATAATATATTAAGTGTGTATCTCTTTTTGTGGGCTTCTGATTTTCCTGATACAACCCAGTGAAACAGAAAAATATTGATGCAAAATTTGCTGATATATTACAATACTGTAATATATATATATACATTGTATATATAAATTTGAATGAAAAGAATCAACAAGGTAAAAACAGTTGAATTTTGCTGAAGTTTTCAGGCCTTTATCATGATTTTTATATTAAAACGATTGCCGTTGGTTATATATATGCCTACCAGAAAATCACTCGTAATAAAGTTTAGACCTTCATATTTTTGGTGGATGGGAGTTTTAGGAGATTGGAAATGTTCTAGAAATCAAGTTGTTTTTCTTTTGATTTTTTGTAATCAAATTGATTTTTTCAAGTTGAAAATCTGTCTCATATTTCAAAAAAAATAATATGACGTTGATTTAATAAGCATTCAAACTATATCCCCTTTAAAATAAAGACTATAAAGATTTATGATAAATGTATAAACAAGAATTCTTAATTGATGTGTTTGTATACATTGTTATATGAATGAACTACATGTTTAAACATATAGACATCACAAAACATTCTCAATTGATCCGAATCACTGTTGCGTTTTTGTGTCTCGCTCTACGAGAGTGTATTTGTACCTGTTTGCACTCTATCCATCAGTCTGTATTTCTGTCAGTCAGTGCATCACTTGGGCTAAGACATGTATATCATGCATATCCTCTCTCAATTAACACTGCAAAATGATAGCTGATATATATGTACTAAAATCAAACGCCACACCTGTCTATACAGAGTTACAGACCTTTATGTCAGGGTATATTTTGTATCATACTACATTGACCAGGTATATGTCGGATACATCTATACAATTATTATTTTTGTTTTTAAAGATACCTTTGGATGGTGACTGTATAATGAAATTAAGTCTTATGTCAAACTATATACAGAGTTATAGACCTTTGTTCGCTATGTGGCATGATATAGTATTAGTAACATAGTATGTTACAATGTAGTTTTATTACAATGTATGTGACAATTTTGTTACAAAGTATGTTAACTACAATGTATAGTATATGTTACAATGCGCATTCTAATGTGTATTATGATATATGTTACAATGTATATTATACAATATTCTATATGTTACAATGTATATTATACAGTATTCATAATGTGTGTTACAATGTACAACATTTTGTAGATTGTAATGTATGTTACAATGTATGTTGCATTGTACATCACCTTCAACTATGTATACATGTACAGATACCAAATTTCAGTTGTGAACTCCTCTTATGATGTTGACATCCGTCAGTCTGACTATATACAGAGTTGTGGCCCATTGATCATTTTACAAAATTTGTAAAGTGCTATCCTGGATATCGTGGAGTTTGTTGACATACCGATAGTTCCTGTAGCTATATGTGAAGGTATCTAATGAAGTTTTAATTTTTTTGAGGATATTGGAAACTTCCTTATTATCTAATGAATTTTAGATTGTTTTGCTGGCGCTTAAAACTTCCTGGTATACAGCAAAAATACAAATAAACAACCAGAGTGAAATAAAGATATTACTTTGTAACAAACTATTAAATTGGTTTTTAAGATACATGCATATGAAAAATCAGGAAAATGATTTAACGTTTCAAATGTCCGTTGCTTTTTACCTCACATCAAAAAATCCCAAATCTTTTGTCCTCTAAAAACATCCCAAGATTCATAAGATCTATTGACATTGAATGAGGTCCATAGTGATACTGACCATCCTGTACCAATTATTATACTTACCTGTTCTCCACTTCCTGTAGTCTTATATTTGTGGGCTTACAGTGTAAAGATGGTCCATATCATCTGGTATAAACAATGGCTTCCCAGAGATTTGTGTGTTGCTCCAGAAGAAGTTTTCGTGGATTGGTTGCTGTAGCTGCTTCTTGATCAGGATGTGCAGAAATTCCTTCATCAGTAGATAAAATCTAAAGAGAACTGCCTGCTGAAATTTAGAGTTTACTCAGCAATTTTAAAAATAAAATTTCAATTTATATGTGTGAGTTTATCAGCTGATGAAACCTCTAGCTAATGCGGAGGAGCATTTTGTGTTTATGTTGGTCTATATGCGGTGTACGTGTGTGGAAATGTAGTTTATAGGAACTGATCAGGAATGATTCACACAAATGTCATGTGTGAAAGTTGATGAACCAATACACCCCCCTGTCAAATAAGGCCAAATTATGTTGAAAATATGTTTCATGTCATTATTATAGCTTCTAAAGTCGCCATATCAGGTATAGGCTAAGAGTCTCAGTATCCTTTTTTTTTTATCTCAAACAGTTGAGAGTTCCACTTTGTTTGGAATTTTGCTTACTTACTGTTTTTTTTGCCTTAACCTTATTTTCGAAGTGTTTTTTTTCTTATTGTTTTAAATCCTAAAATCCTATCAACAGCGATGAAAGATCTGTGTTGAAAGGAACCATATACTGATCAAAATTCTTTATTTCTCATACAATATGAAATCCAGACGAATTTTCCATGGATAGAGGTGTATACAAGAGGTCTCACCAAATAATCCATGTAATGGATGAGTAAAACATGGACCATCAAATTAATCTCCGTGTTGGGCTCACTGTTTTATGCAAACATATATGTTGAGCATAAGCAAATTGTTCCACTCATCTTGAGGTGAAATTCCAGGATCTGTTTAATTGATCTGAGAGTTTACTGCAGGCCTTGGTGTGTTGGGTCTGTAATATGTACTGTAGAAGTGTAATCTCTGTAAAGGTCAGTCAGCAGGGGTATCAGTGTTAGCTTGTATGGATTTGTCAGTTTTCTAAATATCTTATCTAATAATGCCTGGATCTACTGTGGCTCAGGATCACTGATGAAATACCTGATATGGGCAATATATCCAGCGTGATGGTTTTTTTATCCTATCGGCCTATTCATTAGGTCGGTGAATGTCAATGACCTTCAGAAGATAAATTAGAACACAATATTGTCTATTGGGTTTCCATTATTGGGAAAATTATAACGGGATAAGTCGTTATCCTAAATCAGTACTGTTGTACTAAGTCTGTGTATAGTCATGAGTTGGATATTAATTGTAGAGATGGAAAGAAGAGATACATATTTCATCAATTTGTGAATTTTATAAGTGCCTCTTGATTTATATCTGACATATACAGTTGAACCTGTGTATAAAGGACACCTAAGGGACAAGGCAAAAGTGTCCTTTATAGAGAGGTGTCCTTTATATAGAGGTTCCACAAATTATATCCCTTATAAATGAAGAATATATGTATTTGAATTTGAAAAATGTGCAGGGATATTTCAGGGTTATAAGTGGTTTTGGATGATTTAAGGATTTTGAAGAAAGTGGATATATTATATTTTGAAATTTGATGATATTTTCAGCAAAAGTATGATTTAAAATTCCCTAATCACTCTTAAAAATTATTCCTGCATATGATCTGTATACTCACCCCCATGTGCCTCTTGTTGGCTTATGTATGTTGGCTATATATACAGGGCATATATGCCTCTTGTTGACTTTCATGTTGTCAGTATACAGGCCCCATGTGCCTCTTGTTGGCATATGTGTTGTCTGTATACAGGTCCCATGTGCCTCTTGTTGATGTAAGTGTTATCTGTATACAGGATCCACATATATATATATGCCTCATGTTGACATGTTTTCTGCATGTTTACAGGCCTCATGTTTTATGTGTTTTCTGTATATAAGCCCAATATGCCTCTTGTTGACTTATATATTTGTTTGTATTCAGGTCCCATGTGGCTCTTGTTGACATATTTGTTATCTGTATACAGGCCCTGTGTGCCTTTTGTTGACATGTGTGTTATCTGTATAAAGGCCCCATGTGCCTATTGTTGACTTATATATTTGTTTGTATTCAGGTCTCATGTGTCTCTTGTTTACTTATGTATATTTGTTTGTATTCAGGTCCCATGTGCCTCTTGTTGACATGTTTTCTGCATGTTTACAGGCCTAATGTTAACTCTTGATGATTTGTGTGTTTTCTGTATACAAGCCCAATGTGCCTCTTGTTGACCTTGTTAAGGAGGGAGGGTCTCTGTATTGTCGAGTTATCAGTAAAGTATGAGGATATATTCCTATTCCTAAGTTTTCCTTATCTTTGGTCTGATGGTCCAGCACGATCTGTACAATATAAGAGGCATGTGTTATTCTTGTGTTGAAACAGATTTGAAATGATTTCTCTCACCAAGACAGGGTGGGGCCTATTACCATGTTACACAGATAATGGCCATTATACACTTAATATCAAGAGTAAAATTGAGTTTCAACTTCAATAACTGTTCAGGCACATTGTACATAATATACTTGTGTTGCTCTGTAATAACAAGCCAAGAGGCAGACACAAATTCCCATTGTATTGGAGGGTGTATTGCAGGACAAGGAAGTAGCATCTGGTAGTGTTATTGGCTTGGATGGGCTCATCACCAGGCATGGGCTTATTGCCACCATAAGAACAGACTAGAATCATATACAAAGTCCTGCTTTCTTCTTTGTGACAGAATTGGTTAAATTGTCCAGAAAACAAATCAAATTTGATGTCTCAAATTTAACAAACTTTAGTTTTACCATCTCATGTTAAAGTCAACTTATTTCACAGGGTGAGATCCACACCGATTGATTTTACAAGGTGATTTGGGAGAGGGAGGGGAAGGGCCTGGGATTGAGGGGAGGGTGGGGAGAAGGCGTGGTGCGCCTAGGATAGTGGGGAGGGGTGGGGAAAGGAAGTGGTGGGCCTAGGATCGTGGGGAGGGTGGGGAGATGAAGGGAAGGGCCTGGATTGAGGGGAGGGTGGGGAGAGGAAGTAGTTGGCCTAGGATTGAGGGGAGGGTGGGGAGATTGAGGAGAGGGCCTAGGATCAAGGGAAGGGTGGGGAAATGGAATGGGGGGGGGGGGGGGGGGGGGGGGGGGGGGGGGGGGGGGGGGGGGGGGGGGGGGGGGGGGGGGGGGGGCTAGGATTGAGGGGAGAGTAGGGAGAGAGGGAGTGGTTAGCCTTGAATCGAGCGGAGGATGGGGAGAGGGAGTGATGGGCCTAGGATTGAGGGGAGGGTGGGGAGATGGAGGAGAGGGCCTAGGATCAAGGGGAGGGCAGAAAGAGGGAGTGGTTAGCCTAGGATCGAGCGGAGGGTGGGGAGAGGGAGTGATGGGCCTAGGATTGAGGAGAGGGTGGGGAGATGGAGGGGAGGGCCTAGGATCGAGTGGAGGGTTGGGAGATGGAGGGGAGGGCATAGGATTGAGGGGAGGGTAGGGAGAGGGAGAAGAGGGCCTAGGATAGAGGGGAGGGTGGGGAAAGGTAGTGGTGGGCCTAGGATTGAGGGGAGGGTGGGGAGATTGAGGGGAGGGCCTAGGATTAAGGGGAGGGTGGGAAGAGGGAGAAGAGGACCTAGGATTGAGGGGAGGGTGGGGAAAGGAAGTGGTGGGCCTAGGATTGAGGGGAGAGTGGGGAGATGGAGGGGAGGGTAGGGAGAGAGGGAGTGGTTAGCCTATACTAGGAATGAGGGGAGGGTGGGGAGATGGAGGGGAGTGCCTAGGATTGAGGGAGGGAGGGGAGATGGAGGGGAGGGCCTAGGATTGAGGAAAGGATGGGGAGATGGAGGAGAGTGCCTAGGATTGAGGGAAGGGTGGGGAAAGGGAGTAGTTGGCCTTGGATCGAGGAGAAGAATTTAATAAATGTGGTAGTATAACAGCAAATATGGTTAAGATGATATTTCGGAGTGACTGGCAGAAAAGCATACAGTTAATATCCAGATAATACTTACAAGCTATATTTATATATATCATATACACATTTTACATGTATCTTTTATGATGAACATCTGTTTTATGTATTATAACCATTGTTGGTGTGACCTTGACAGATCGCTTTGACCTTGTGGAGAGACAGTGACTTTGTGAAGAAAGCATGTATAGGCATATATCTTTACAGGTGTATGCAGGGAGCACTTAATAACCTGTTTTGACCTCTGGGGACCTTTGAAGGGCATCTGTGCTTTTCCTGATCACGAAACTGTCCTAAACATGTCCTCTATAGTTACATTCACATGAAACATATTATACCTGTTCCTTGCAGCATTCGGTACAGTAACTAGACTTACACTGAAGGCTGCTGCATCCTGATAACAATATCGGATAGCTTTCCATTGTTGTCTATAAAGGCATGAATGAGGAGGTCCTATTACAAAGTTTTCACGATTTGTCAGCTTACAAAGGTCTGTTTGATACATGAATTAAAAGGCGGTAATGTTGAAACTCACACATCATCAGGTGTGTGAAACTTGATGTGTCTGAAATATATTGCAAACCATGAAGTAATGCGTAGTTCTGTTATAAGGTGTTTTAAATGTTCCCCAAAGTAGAAACTAGAAAGGATTAGGTATGTGTTTAGAGAGAAATAAAAAAGTTCTTGCTAAAACATGAAAAATAATTATAAGACTAAAACATTGACTATACATTTATGTATACATTTATATCTATAAGGCTTAAGTCAATCCCAAACTTGGCATGTACATGTGTATCAAAACATTAAAGTTATCTCCCTTGGTTTATCAAAATAATGTTTATGTACTGTAAACGTACATATTTTAGCGGTAATCTTATTTTAGCGCTTTTCGCGCTGGAAGTCTTGCGCTAAATTATGATTGCGCTAATTACTTTTTGAACGTTCTATTTCTATAGAAAGTTCTGTGGATGCGCTAATTCACCATTGCGCTAACTGGCTAAAATCTGCAAATGCGCTAAAATTTGATTGCGCTAAAATAAGTACGTTTACAGTATTATAACTTCAGACAGGTTTAAATTTGATTTAAAAGAAGTAATGTCATATCAAAGCTAAGACTGCTTCTTAAAGCAAAGGTGATTTAAATTAGAAAATTCCAGTAGAACATATATTTATGTTGATAATGTAGTACATTGTGAATTATCCTCAATCATTGATAGCAACACTTTGGACACCAATAACTCGTAGTAATTCTATCTTTAAGTTTAGATTTACAAGTAATGAAGGATATTTAGACATACTTGGGACACCAAAATCTCACAGCGATCCTCCCTTCGAGTTTAGATTTACAAATATAAATAAAGAATATTTAGACATACTTTGGGCACCAAAATCTCATAGCAATCCTATCTTTAAGTTTAGATTTACAAATAATGAAGGATATTTAGACACACTTAGGACACCAAAATCTTATAGCGATCCTCCCTTCGAGTTTAGATTTACAAATGATGAAGGGTATTTAGACACACTTTGGACACCAATAACTTGTAGCAATCCTACCTTTAAGTTTAGATATACAAAATGAATTAAGGATATTTAGATTAAGTACCATATACATATACATGCTATATATACAGGGATCTGAATTAGACAGAGGCAGGCCTAGGTTTGATAAGGTTTACACTGTAGTCGTTTTTAAATCAAAGTCTCTGAAAAAAAAGGATAAGAGAAATCAGTTAGTACAGGAGTAAATCTGAACCTGTACACTTGTACTGTCAATTCTTTACTGAGGTGGTCTCCAAGATTTAATATTTGTATATGTATTTGCTCTACATTTTCCCATTGACATAATTAATGCGAAGAGGCAGTTGCCACCATAGGTCTTTAACTCCCAGTGCCTCAGGCTATAACACCCAGTGGGTCATGTGACATTCAGTAAAAAAGGAGGTAATTGTTTTGTTGGTTCAGTTTTTAGCTCATCGGTTACGAGTAACCGTGAATTAATGCTGTACCCCCAGCGTCTGTGTCGGCGTCCCACATACCCCACTTAAAAGTTTTTGGGATCAGTTTTTGGAAAGCTTCTAAATCCAAAAGTATACACCTCACGCCCTTCTTATTTGGTTTATACATTCATTAGAGGTCTAGGAGTAATGTTATGGCAAAATCATGCAGAAAAAAATTTGTGATTTTTTCGCATTTTACCATTTTGTGAATTTTTTTAGCACCAAAATCCACTTTAAAGTTTTTGGGGGTAAGTCCAAAAGTCTGCACCTCATGCCCTTCTAATTTGGTTTATACATTCATTAGAGGTCCAATCATGCAGAAAAAAAAGGCATTTTACATGTAAGTCCACACCCTTCTTGTTTAGTGTATACATACATTAGAGGTCTAGGAGCAATATTATGTGACGTAAAATTTCAAAATGACATGCTTATACATACATAAAAAATGAATGTATAGTGTGATTGCTGCCGCTGGTGAGCTTTCGCAATCATTGATTGCACTTGTTATAATTGATGAAAATGGTACGTCAATGTAAGTATTGAACAGTGGTCTTGATGTTATTATAGGCGATATGACAGGAAGATGTATGGTGGGCAAATACAGCATGCATAACTGGTTCCCATGGCATTTGCCCACCACCATACATCTTGCTGCCATATCTACTATAACAACATTAAAACCATTGTTCATTGCTTAAATGAATGAAGTCTGGTCATTGCCAGGGAAAGTAAATCTTGGTCGAATAATATTGTTTCATCTACATCTACATATTTTAATAGAGATTGATATGAAAAAAAAAATGAAAATGCTCAATGTAAAAAGTCTTTACATTAATAATAAATGTATTCGTTGGTACTGTATTTTGTACAATATAGTAAATGGTATGTTGTATCGCAATGGAAGATTTTATTTGTTAAAACATGCATGGATTATTCAACACAGATGGCCTGATAGATATGCAGTGGAGCAATTGCTTTAAAAAATCCTTGAGATAATTTAGTGAGGTGTAAAATGCTTTTTGATAATAAAATTGTGTTTAGTAGTGGAGCAATCAAAATAGGATGGAGTTGCATGCAAGTCAATTTAATTGGTAACACAATTTACATGATATCAACACATAGGGTAGGTGTTTAATATTCTGTGTACTTAAAACAAATGAATATTTTGGAAAGATATGAGAAATTCTAAATGAAAATTGGCAATAAAAGAGTTTTTGGTCCTGGAAATGTTTATGCAAAATTACAGAATTTTCATCTGGATTGAATTGCAAATGAGCGCCATTTCAGAAATGAGGAGTCTCTATTATTCAATATCATGGTTTCTTCAGAACAGAGTTGGAATCTGCTACCATGTTTCTTGGAATAAATTCCCTGTTCAAACATGTTCATCCAAGGGGCATGTGCTGTAGTATACTTTTGCACTGCCATGCTAGCACTCATTCTGTTATAGTCAGTTTCACTTCCGTGAAATGATTCCAGCCCTCCTGTTATAGTCAGTTTCACTCTTGTTAAATGAGCTACCATGGCCACCCCTCTTACTATAGTCAGTTTCACTTTTGTTAAATGCTGTCACCTCTCCCTTTATAGTCAGTTTCACTTTTGTTAAATGATTCCATGGCCAGCCCTCTTGCTATAGTCTGTTTCACTTCCGTGAAATGATTCCAGCCCTCCTGTTATAGTCAGTTTCACTTCCGTGAAATGATTCCAGCCCTCTTGTTAAAGTTTTTTTTTATGTTTAACTCACCAGACACCTGGTATGAAGGTTGCGTACTTTTTAACATAATTTGCTTTGAATCATTTTTAAATTTGGAACCAGAAAGCCAAGTGTTACTTGTGATAAAGTGTTAACTTCATTACATGGTACTGAGCGACGCCTCCAAAAATTGGGATTGTAAATTTGAAAATTGTAATATAACTTAGATAAGAAAGTTTTGACATGATTACTGAAATATCCAGGTGAACGATGCTGTACCTCTTGGGCTTAGTGATAGAAGCATATATTTAAAAAAAGAAAATGGAGGTATTTAGAAAGGTTTGTATTGATTTCATAATGTTTGTACATCTATATTTTAAAAAGCAAATAAACCCCAAAGCAAGGCATGTTAAAAGTTCTTATTAGGGGCAGGTAAATTCTTAGAACAGGGACTTGTGCAAGGCTACGTATGAAACAAAACTCGTAGTCAATAGATTGAAAAAAGACAGGAACACTTTGGCTGTTGGTGGTTTGATGCTTTGATTTGAGTACAAGTCTGTTGATGCTTTCTTGGAATTACATTACAAGCTTCAGAAGAAACTCGGAATTACAAAAACAATTGGGCTACTGATGCTCCGCCAATAATATGTAAGAAATTTACAAGAGACCTGTTTCAGGGGACGTATTACTGCTCAGAGATAGAGAAATACATTCCAACAGCACTCAATTATATACACGTTACAAAGCTATTGGATTTATATGCCCTGGTATAACTGACGGCTAATATACCCCACAGTCATGGTCATCAGTTAGGGAAATTGGAGAGCTATATATATATGTGAACTAACGAGGTAGTTCCCAACAGAAAAACAGCTGATAGATTTCATTGATGTGCAAGTTCTGAGACAATTTCTTAAAAAGGGATAAAGGAAAATTTTAATGTCTTTGTTTTTTGTCTTTCTTCTAAATTGTAAAAAAAAATTACTTGCTTAGCCTCATGCCAGATTTTAAAGGAAATTAATTTTTGTGTGTGATGACATAAAAATTGATTAATTTTTAAATTTTTTACAGACCCAATATTTCTGTATAATAAAAATTGATAGCAGACATGATAAGGTAACATTTGAGTAAATAAAAAACGTAATCTCTTCCAAAGAATTGGATACTATATATTGTATGTCTGTATACAGCGTAAATTTGACTGGAGGTAATGGAAAGCCCACAGACAGACAGTATCTATAAGAACTTTCACCAGAAATAATTGATATTATCACTGTACATCATGAAAGAAAACAGAATTCATCATCAATATGGTGTATTGTTGGCTTTGTCTGGGGTGTGTTTGGTCTCTGTTTTATTACATTTTATTACGGGTGATAATAGAGGGCACTGCTGTCACTTGGTAGGTCTCTGTACCGTATAGAGGGCACTGCTGTTACTTGGTAGGTCTCTGTACCGTATAGAGGGCACTGCTGTCACTTGGTAGGTCTCTGTACCGTATAGAGGGCACTGCTGTCACTTGGTAGGTCTCTGTACCGTATAGAGGGCACTGTTGTCACTTGGTAGGTCTCTGTACCGTATAGAGGGCACTGCTGTCACTTGGTAGGTCTCTTTACTGTATAGAGGGCACTGCTGTCACTTGGTAGGTCTCTGTACCGTATAGAGGGCACTGCTGTCACTTGGTAGGTCTCTGTACCGTATAGAGGGCACTGCTGTCACTTGGTAGGTCTCTGTATGTACACATCAACAAATAAAACTCTGTGTGTTTGGAGAGCGCTTTTATAGACAAGGTTGAAATTTGTGTTGGTTAAAGTTGATTTCAAGTCAAAATGCAGTTGAAATGAATGTTATCTGGAAGTTCCTGGACAGATGTTCATGAAATGTGAAATCTTATAATTGCCAGCTCGAGGAGAATTGGAAAAGTTTATATATATATACACACAAAGGGGCTTGACATGTTCCTGTAACACAGGATGAAAAAAATTAACCCCAGGGTCCGACCCCTAGATCAGGTATTATTGCCCTGTGTGTGTGTATATATATATATATATATATATATGTTTCATGCAGTTTGTTATATTAACTTTAACCATGTGAAAAATGACAGGCCTTTCAACCCTTGGGAAATTTACTGCATCAAAGAAGAAGTTCAGGATGTCCTGGAATTAGCTGCTGATGGAAGTGAATTCCTCTAAATTTAGCTACTGTCATTCTGACATGGAGGCTATAATTGGTCTGACTTTGAAACCTTTATCAAGTTTTTCAGCTTGACAACTGAAGGTCATTCTAATTAATTGTTGGAGTATTTTAACAAATATGGATTTGAGTTCTATTGTTGAAGGGTGGTATTGGACAATGCTTGGTTAGCATTGATATTGGCTCTACACATTGGAGCACAGATGATTTTATCATTTTAATTTCAGAAAATATATCCTTATTAAATAATATTTGGCCATAAGTTGTAGAGTCAAGATCAAACTTAATTTATTATTGGAAATCAGAAATTTTTATGATCTGACTGGAAATATTTATCAATATGGAATATGAGTTTTAATTGTTTGCCCCAACAGATTCTGTGTATAGTGTACACATGTTTTTCCTATTGTACGTTGAATTATTTCACACTGAATATGTCCCCTGTAGTAATATAAGTATGTACAGTTCAAGTGCCTACCAAGCAACGATGTGCTCTTTGCTCTGCTATATATATGATAAAAGTATTTGAAGTGCTTTTTCATAGCAGCTTGGTTAAAAGTTCATATATGTGCAGAAAATAAAAGTACCTCAAGTAGTTATCTCGGCCTTAATATAACCGAATCCTATAACATATATTTTAGGCGTGCCCTGTCTTTTGCTATCTCTTTGAATCTTTAATTCGCATCAGAAGGGGAAATTTGGTCACAAGACATTTATTTTAGGCGTGTCTTGAAATTTAACACAATTTTTAAGCATTTTTTCCCTTTTTTTTAAGTCGTCTGTGATCTGCTATCAGTAAAAAACGAACTTCGGCCACAGTAGTTGTTAAAATAGACAGTATAGGAATGACCGCCTTTTCAATTTCCCGTATTGTCAGTTTTCATGAGGTGGACTCAGCACGTTGACTAAATAAAACAGCAGGAGCGGTGAAGATACTTGTGATAGGGTGTTTAGCGGATCAATATTTGTATGCTTTTCCGAAGTTTTCTACAAATTAGCATCTCCAGATACACAAATATATATGCTGGAGGCTTCGCTAGTGTAGGTATTCTAAATCCACGTTAATCTCACGGTAGACGTGCTACAAATATTGTATGTGATATCTAGTCAACCCATCTGACACATAGATAACCTGGAGACATTATCATTCTAAAGATGGATTCATTTCAACAAATCACCAAGTCATTTTCCTCGCCAATTCTCTGTGTTGATCAGTTCTGAAACTTGTGACTGAAGATTGTATTGTGTACGGAATCATTCAGAAAGAACGTCAGTGGGATTTATAAAGTGGAAAAAAATGTGCTTGGAATATATTACACATTCCAAGTAGTTGGTTTGGTTGAAACAAAAGGTACTATTGGATTTCATCAAAGAGAAAAGCTGTGCTTGGAATAAATTGCAAGGATTTCAATTTTCATTGACAAATTAAACATTTTTGTGGTGTATTAAGTTACATGAATATAGCTTGTGTGGAAAGTGAAGTTTGGAAACTCAATCTGCTATGTTTCAAAAGTTTTACAAATTCTTAGTGAAATGAGGAAGAACAGCAGACGGACACATTTGCCTGTTATAAAGACACTACAAAGTTAGGTCTTCATTTCATGTATGACACTGTGGTGCTGGGAAACTGAATTTGTCATTCAGAAGCAGATTCCATCAAGTGAGACATTGTTATACGTTTCTATTTCCCGTATGAGTATATCATTCTGTTTTTAGCTTATGTCTGAAAATGTTCTGCTTTCTGATATAACATTTCCCATAAATATATACATATATCCATAAACAGCCACTTCTTATGTGACATTAATATCATGACGATTTCTAGTTTGCTTTCAAATTCTTTAGATATATTTAGAAAATGCTCCATATAGGTACATATTGTATAGCATAGACTGGCATATCATGGTTTAGTGTAATTTTCATCAAGGAAGGCTTTGTTTTAATGTTTTGTATTTCAAAGAGCAAACTTCTAGATGATCCAATGAAAACTGTGCTTACAAATAGTAAAGGAAGATAAATGATTGTGTATCGTATTTGGTATAGTTATAATGGAAGATTTGGAGATGATCATTGAGAAATCACCAATGACTTTTGCTCTAGGGCTATTGGAACCCTGAGTGGAACGTCTACAACAAAAGAATATTGGACATTAATGTTACGTACCCTGCTAGTGCTGTAGTCAGTGTTAAGCTTCCACAGACAGACGTTTACACCAGTCACAATCTACACCACACCTCCGTGTATGAATTCTTAAAGAACTTTGCACATTTCGGTTCCTCTGTGCAATATTTGTCTCTTTCTCTTTGTTGTTTTGAGACTCAGCTCTGATACAGAATTTTTCCCTGCTGTTTCCATGGATATTCAAGCTTCAGAGTGAACAATACAGCAAGATCATTTGTATGTTTTAATGCAAAGCTATAAATTGAATTGAAGATTTTTGCTATGGAATCTATGGATCTGTGTTGATTTTAAAGGAGCTCTATTTGTCTTGAAATTTTTACTTTCAAAAGTGTACATTGGTGAAGTTATTCAATTTTGATCTACTGAAACTAAACTCTCCGATCTGGAAATACCTGTGTTTTAAGGTTTTATCCCAACTATGTCATGATCACCAATATGTTTGACTGAAAGTCAAACTTAGAATGGAGGAGAACCTAACAACTTTGTGTTAATTGAGAGCAGTTATCTTGGATCCGTTTTACTTATATATCAACAGAAAAATCTTCCAAACATAGTTATACTCTGAACTTACAGAAACCACTTTTCTTTATAGTGTACTATGATCATTTGTTGAAAGAAACGAACAATCAGGTACTCAGCTTTGGAAAGTGTGGATCAATTATTCACACTGCTGTCTTTTGACTGCTTGGAACAACTTTTTGTAAAGGAAAAAGGTTTTGTGTAGTAAATTGAATGTTCTCTCCCAAATCTTCTAATGTGGATTTTGTAAGAATGTATTAATTTGCTACAAACCTGCACTTTTAGATATATATAATACCTGTATAGGTATACAGTTATTTCACACTATCCTGGTAAGGAATGTTGAAGGCCGGTTTGTCTATCAGTGATAGTGGGTCCCAGATGACCAGATACTGCCCCGAAGCCACTTGCCGCAAAATTGATGGAGAAGATACAGCAGACACTCAATGTACAAATCAATTGTGACAAAAGTTCACCCCCAATGTGCCATAACTTTATTCTTTTCTGACTTGATCATTAAGATAGCGGATGAAACATGTCTTCTATTTGGGATGTTGGATTTTTCTGTCTAAGTGATGAAATGCCATTGTACGTTTTAAGGCAGATGGTCTTACAGAGGGTGTGTGGAATATTTTGACCGCAAAAAATCAGTATAGAATTCCAACGGGTCTTGATATCAACAAGTTATATATTGACTAATCCATTCTACCCAGTTGTGAAAATAAGCACTACATAGATGCTGGGAAGTAATTGTGTGATTTACAAGAGGCAAGGAATCATTTAAAACTTTAGACACTATCTTGATTAGTTTGAATATATTTCTTTCTTGTATAAATAGACACAGAAGAATTACTTTTTGCAAATGGATATTTGCCTTGTGAAGTTTTGTTGCTTCAAGTGAATGGGAGTTTTTTGTTTTTTTTTTGAGGAAATTATTGTAAATGACAGTTACATGCAGAGGTTCTCAAAAATTTCCCTGTTTGTGTGATTGACCTTTAGGAAATCTGATGTGAAAAACATTAATAGTGGTTTATATATAGATCTCCGGGGAAAAGTGACCCTGTGGCAGAGTAAACATTGGTCTAGTGTTGTATTTGTGTTCAACCGAAATACACCAGACTGAAAGATGGAGGTCAGCAGGGGGGCTGCCATTTAGTTCATGGTTTACTGTATATAAACATTCAACTTTGTCGTGCATCTCTCAGGATTTATGGAAATATGTGACTTCAGATCGGGAATCCCATGTTGTGTTGTAAAAAACTTGATGGACCAACCAAACAGCGGGAGACATTTCATTGTTGTGGAGTCGTATATTTGGGGAATAACTACCAACTGATATTAAAACCACAGTGTGTTACATAAAAAACAATAAAACTCAAGGAAATCTGATTGAGTCTTTAATAATTAAAATCTGTAACTCAAATTGTCACTGAAGGATCACAAAAGGAAAAAAAACTGAATTGTGGTTCGGATTGACTTTTCACATGTCTAGCAAATGAAGTGCTGGCATTTGAAATGTTTTCTAGGATTAAAAAGAAATTAAGAAATTTCTAGGATTTAAAATAAGGTTGGATGTTTCAAGGATTTTAAAGCAAGTTTGGAGATGAAGAGATATTTACTAATTATGGGAAGTACCCTTTGTTTCCTGATTTAGTTTTAGAATCGACACTTGTGTATAGGAGCGTAAAGTATTAGCAGTTGAGAGAATTTAGTGAGAATTTTCCCCACTCAACATCTGAAGGCAACGACCTTTCTGAAAATGTCTGGTTTTTGCTTATCTGTATGAATTAATGGATTTGGAGGAAATTAATGAGTGATAAATTGCTGGAAGAAAAAATCAAAATTTGATTACTTTCTCAGATGCACTTTACATACAAAATTATTTGAGAAAGTTTCATAAATATGACGATATCTTGGAGCTGATGCAGAGAATTGTAGCATAAAATTGTGTGTGAACGGAGTATGATTGGACATTGCCCTTGAGAAACCGTTTTAACGACAGTACAATGGCTCTGATGTACCTGGCCCAGATGGTTACCAGTAAATTTGTGGATTTCAGACAACAGGTAATTATTCTATTCTTTTTATCTCACTTAGAGCTGCATTGTGTAGTTTATGATATTCAGGAGGTGTTTAAAATGCAGTAGTGGGGGGGATGGGGTTTGGGTGGGTAGTTGGGCTGGGCTTATGTGGGGTGGGGGTTGGGGTGGGGGTTGGGTTTATGTGGGGTGGGGGTTGGGGTGTTGGGTTGGGTTTATGTGGGGTGGGGGTTGGGGTTGGGGTGTTGGTTGGGTTTATGTGGGGTGGGGTTTGGGGTGTTGGGTTGGGTTTATGTGGGGTGGGGGTAGGGGTGTTGGGTTGGGTTTATGTGGGGTGGGGGTAGGGGTGTTGGGTTGGGTTTATGTGGGGTGGGGGTTGGGGTGGGTGTAAACAGGGTGGGTATGTGGTGGGGTTGGGGGTTAGGGTAGTGTATATGGTGGGATGGGGTGGAAGGGTGGGTGTATATGAAATGGAGTGGGATGGAGAATGGAAAAATAGGTGTTGGGTTAGATTCATGTGTGGTGGGGGGTTGGGATGGGTGTATGGTGGGGTGGGATGGAAAGATGGGTGTATGTGGGATTGGGGATGGGGAGATGGGGTGTTGGGTTAGATTCAAGTGTGGTGTGGTGGGGGGTTGGGATGGGTGTATGGTGGGTAGGGATGGAAGGGGTGGGTGTATGTGGGATTGGGGATGGGGAGATGGGGTGTTGGGTTAGATTTAAGTGTGGTGTGGTGGGGGGTTGGGATGGGTGTATGGTGGGTAGGGATTGAAGGGTGGGTGTATGGTGGGGTGGGATGGAAGGGTGGGTGTATGGTGGGGTGGGATGGAAAGATGGGTGTATGGTGGGTAGGGATGGAAGGGTGGGTGTATGGTGGGGTGGGATGGAAAGATGGGTGTATGGTGGGTAGGGATGGAAGGGTGTGTGTATGTAGGATTGGGGATGGGGAAATGGGGTGTTGGGTTAGATTCAAGTGTGATGTGGTGGGGGGTTGGGATGGGTGTATGGTGGGTAGGGATGGAAGGGTGTGTGTATGTAGGATTGGGGATGGGGAAATGGGGTGTTGGGTTAGATTCAAGTGTGATGTGGTGGGGGGTTGGGATGGGTGTATGGTGGGTAGGGATGGAAGGGTGGGTGTATTTGGGATTGAGGATTGGGAGATGGGGTGTTGGGTTAGATTCATATGGGGTGGGGTGAAGGGGTGGATGTGTGTGGTGGGGGTTGGGTGGGTGTAAGTAGGGTGGGTATGTGGTTGGGTTGGGGTTAGGGTAGTGTATGGTCCTATATGGATACCGTCATAAAAGAACAAACATCTAGCTGACTTTAACCTGTTGTAAAACACATGTTTGCATTAGGTCTATAAGAGATTGATACTTGAGTACCATAAATTTTGGGGAAGTATGTGTATAACTGATAACTTTAAATATAAAATCTAAAATATACATAAATCAAATGTGCATATATAAAGCACTTCAGTCAACTCAGAACAGTAGTCACTGTTTAAATGTGAACATCTGAATTTCCTGCTGCCTTAGTGAGAATTTCTCCGATGTCCTGAGCACAAAGTTGCTGGGACCATGAAGTAAGCATTAATGCCAATTTTTTTTCAGTTTCATAGGGGTATGAAAATTTTTTTTTCTTAAATTTAATTGGCAATTAGCTTCATTACTTTAAAAAGGAGAACAGGGAGCAAACATGTTTTACATTCATCAGTATTAGGAAAATTATTTTCAATAGATTGATGACGACAACGACAATGATGACTTTTGCGATATACATATATTCATGTGAAATGAAATCAATGTATAATTATGCTTTGTGTTGTATTGAAAATCTTGAAAAATGAAAAATAAATAGAAAATAAATTGTACACAAAATTTCATGAATCAGATTTATTATACAGTTAGAAAATAGATTTCATTTGTCAAGGTAGATTTCATGAAGTGCTTGATGTAGAGATCTTGTATGTCGATCATTTACATGTAGAAGGCTAGGGCCCGTAGAAAGGATTACCCAGCAGTATCAATAAGAGGTAGAAGTAAATCTCATTCTGGACTGGGACAAATCAATAAGCCTTCCTTAATATCTTAATTATTCATCATAATAGGGGACTATGTTGGTGTATAGTTAAATGGAAGGTCAAGGTGTGGTCAGATGGTATCGATGATTCTGCTGAAAAGTGTTTGCCTGCCCACATGTGTGTGAAGGAGGATTTTTAAAAAAAAGTTTTGGACATTCAGGGATTGTTTGACGGGGGATAACTATATTCCAACTTAATTAGGTAGTTAAGACTTAGTGTTGTCTTAGTGTTAACAATATTTGCTCATGAGATCATAAACTTTTATAGTGTTATCTGACTGAAATATCACAACCATGCCTAATACCATCGATAATCCTGTTATGCTGAGTGACAGTTTATAGTGTTGTCTGACTGAAACATCACAGCCATGCCTATACCATTGATAATCCTGTTATGCTGAGTGACTAAGTGAGTATTGTAATAAACCTTTACAATCAAACAAATAACCATCAAGTCGTTCATCTATCTAAAACATCAAAATGGGTGGTAGGGTGGCACAGTGGTAACACACTTGCCTTTCACCTAGGTGGCAGGGGTTCGATTTCCTGATGGGATGTGAAAATGTTGGGGTCACTTGCCTGGATTTGTAAGGGTATTCCAGTTTCTTCTATCACTAAGGGGAGGGGGGGACGTGTGTGATAGCTCAGTCAGTTAGAACACTGGCCACATTACCTCAGGTGAACATCTGAGGTGTACGGTCCAATGCTCCCTACCCATGTTGGTTTAATTGGTGTTTCTCAGGAAGCTGAGAAACTGGCTGGTCTGTGCTGATGTGGTTGTGTCCTTTGGCAAGACACTTAAGCCTATTTGCTCTTGATGGCATGTAAAGGGCCACCTTTATGTTGTTCAGTCACTAACTACTACAAGGAGATCCTGCTGCAAAATTACCCTAGCTGTTCGCTGGGTGATGAAATGGAAAATAATTAACAATATAAAAACACAGTGAAGTGACACCCTGTGTAACACAACATGTTGGTCAGATAAACCTGTCTAATCTGACACCCTGTGTAACACAACATGTTGGTCAGATAAACCTGTCTAATCTGACATCCTGTGGAGCACAACATGTTGGTCAGATAAACCTGTCCAATCTGACACCCTGTGGAGCACAACATGTTGGTCAGATTACCTGTCTAATCTGACATCATGTGGAGCACAACATGTTGGTCAGATAAACCTGTCCAATCTGACACCCTGTGGAGCACAACATGTTGGTCAGATTACCTGTCTAATCTGACTCCCTGTGGAACACAACATAATGGTCTGATCAATATGTCTAATCTGACACCTTGTGTGACAACATATTGGTCAGCTTAACCTGTCTAATCTGACACCCTGTGGAGCACAACATATTTATCAGATAAACCTGTCTAATCTGACACCTTGTGTGACAACATATTGGTCAGCTTAACCTGTCTAATCTGACACCCTGTGGAGCACAACATATTTATCAGATAAACCTGTCTAATCTGACACCCTGTGGAGCACAACATATTTATCAGATAAACCTGTCTAATCTGATACCCTGTGGAGCACAACATGTTGGTCAGATTACCTGTCTAATCTGACTCCCTGTGGAGCACAACATGTTGGTCAGATAAACCTATCTTATCTGACACCCTGTGGAGCACAACATGTTGGTCAGATAAACCTATCCAATCTGACACCTTGTGTGACAACATATTGGTCAGATTAACCTGTCTAATCTGACTCCTTGTGACAACATATTGGTCAGATTAACCTGTCTAGTCAGACACCTTGTAGGACACAACATGTTGGTCAGATTACCTTCAAATCTGACTCCCTGTGGAACACAACATATTGGTCACATTTTCCTGTCTAATCTGACATCAAAGGGCAAAAATATGAATTCAAAAATTCATATAACATACATTGTTTAGAAATAAAAACATCTGTTTTGAAATTTGAGTTGATATGAATTTGGTCCATGGTTGTGTTATATTATCACATGAGAAGGCCGCATGTCACTGTAGCTTGTAACGAGGAAAAAGAGGTTACAGAAATCTTTACAGAAAATGCGAGATGAAAGTCCTACTGCGTTCCTGCCCACGATAATACTCCTAGATCCTTCATCCCTGATCAAAGTGCCAAGTTTTTTAAAAGGGAAAGTGATAGAAAGAATTGCTTACCCAGAGGGGATTTATAAGGGGGCCCACATGGCCCAACCTGAATTCTTTCTGATTTTGTTTTTTCAAATGTCTTTCTCATAATTTCTTAAAAGTTTACCTTCTCCATTTAAGACTAGGGCATCCTTCCTTTAAGAAATGCTGGATTATAATGTATGAGTTATAGATAATTCCTTAGGGAGCCTGCCTGTTGTATATTCACAGATCTAGAATCCTCTTCCTGTGTGTTATAAATGACTGGAGTGACTCCCATTGTTAAAGTCAAGACTTGCCAAATGTATCGTATATACTGGTACAATAGGGTTTTGTGTGTCAGACATCTGAGAGTAGTTCGTTATCACAGGTGTTAAGTTACACAGGTGTGTCCTAGGGCCTCCATATATACGTACTAGTGTTTATATTCTGACTCGTTGATGATGAGACTTGTTGTGTTTACCTGTTGGAATGTGACCTCTAATTAATATGTATATATATATGTACAGCTAAAAATATGTCACATGAATTAAGGTGAATTTAACGCTTCCTTAGCCTTGGATATATGTGTGCTGTTTTTATTCGGGTTATATAGGGAAATGTTGCAGTTTGTGTCAAGGAGTCATAAAAAGCCTAAGGTAAATATGTGTATAAATATTTCTCTGAATTTAATTTTCCTGAAATTTCAGACTCTTTTGATGCTTTTGCAAAAAAACTCGAACATCATTATTTAAGAATCTCTTGGGGATTGTTTTTATAGGTTGTTAATTATAAATAGTGTTGTTTTGTTGTACATTTGTGTATACGTATGATATAAAAAGTTATAAAACTGACAAAGCAATGGTTGAAGGCTAGACATAATTAGCATGATCACATTCTTTAGATGCTTGTAGGTATAGATAGGAGCAGAGGTAGGTATAGATATCTTATGTTTACTGGAGTATTATAAAAACAGAAATGTGAAATACAGCAAAAGAATGCAATGACCTTAAGGATTGGAGTACTCATATGAAGGATGGAGGTACCCCCGGTACTAGTGGAGGACAGGGGTAGCTAGTGGAGGATGGGGGTACTAGTGGAGGATGGGGGTACTAGTGAGGATGGGGTACTAGTGGAGGATGGGGGTACTAGTGGAGGATGGGGGTACTAGTGGAGGACAGGGGTACTTGTGGAGGATGGGGGTACTAGTGGAGGATGGTACTAGTGGAGGATGGGGGTACCAGTGGATGACAAGGGTGCTAGTGGAGGACGGGGGTAGCTAATGAAGGATGGGGGTACTAGTGGAGGATGGGGGTACTAGTGAAGGATGGGGGTACTAGTGGAGGATGGGGGTACTAGTGGAGGATGGGGGTACTAGTGGAGGATGGGGGTACTAGTGGAGGACAGGGGTAGCTAGTGAAGGATGGGGGTACTAGTGCAGGATGGGGGTACTAGTGGAGGATGGGGGTACTAGTG
Source organism: Pecten maximus (assembly GCF_902652985.1). Taxonomy (NCBI): domain Eukaryota; kingdom Metazoa; phylum Mollusca; class Bivalvia; order Pectinida; family Pectinidae; genus Pecten; species Pecten maximus. The sequence goes on from NC_047028.1 coordinate 17,472,660, forward strand.
GAGGATGGGGTACTAGTGGAGGACAGGGGTAGCTAGTGAAGGATGGGGGTACTAGTGCAGGATGGGGGTACTAGTGGAGGATGGGGGTGTGAGGGGCTAGTAGATGGGGATGGGGGGTACTAGTGGAGGATGGGGATGTTGGGGTACTAGTGGAGGATGGGGGTACTGTGAGGATGGGGGTACTAGTAGAGGTGGGGGTACTAGTGGGAGTGGGGGTCTAGTGGAGGATGGGGGTTAGGAATGGGGGTACTAGTAGAGGAATGGTGGTACTAGTGGAAGGATGGGGGTACCTGAGTAAGGTAGGGTACTAGTGGAGGATGGGGGTACTAGTGCAGGATGGGGGTACTAGTGGAGGATGGGGGTACTAGTAGAGGATGGGGGTACTAGTGGAGGATGGGGGTACTAGTGGAGGATGGGGGTACTAGTGGAGGATGGGGGTACTAGTGGAGGATGGGGGTACTAGTGGAGGATGGGGGTACTAGTGGAGGATGGGGGTACTAGTAGAGGATGGGGTACTAGTAGAGGATGGGGGTACTAGTGGAGGATGGGGGTACTAGTAGAGGATGGTACTAGTGGAGGATGGGGGTACTAGTGGAGGATGGTACTAGTGGAGGATGGGGGTACTAGTGGATGACAAGGGTGCTAGTGGAGGATGGGGGTACTAGTGGAGGATTGGGGTACTAGTGGAGGATGGGGGTACTAGTGGAGGATGGGGGTACTAGTGGAGGATTCAGTCAAATACTATTTCCTTCTCCTGAAATAAGCTCAACCCCTACTTTGTGTTGGCCACTGGGCTTTATGCAGTATAAATACGGTAAGAGGAGTGTGACTTGATGGTAGGGCAGAGGGACTTATGTTCACATGATGATCTCATGTTGGTAGATAAATTGATATAATAAAAAAGATAGGAGTCTAGATTTGAATCCCAGATTGAATGATGGTTGACAATATTTACATGTTTGCACCCTGGCATTTCAAGCGATTACACAGAATGTCTGTATCCAGACACTGACCAGTTATGTTAATGATATAAATTATCCTACATTATTTCAATTACCAATAATGCTGGATGTCTCATCTTGTTGGTGGCCCATTTATTGTGTTGACACCATCTGTGTTTACACATAATAAACCATACAGTACACACTTGTCTTTACAACTTGATTTATTTTGCGGAGACAGTGTATTTTGGATGATATTTTATCATCATGCATAGCGATAGATAATTATTTGTGATCATAAGAATTGTCTTCGACCAATTTGTATACTTTTTTAAACCAATGATTGAAATAGTACCTAATTAGGGCCTCATATTAGTTATATTTGTCTGTATACATTTCCCTTAATGTACTTTATCTGCCAGAAATTTTTATTTCTGTTGAATCTATTGATACATTGTGAAATATTGGTATGCAACCAGGGATATACACAAGGTCAAGGTCATATCCGTTCTAAAAATAGAACTGATAACTTGTTAACGATACAAGTGGTCATTTCTTACCTATTTGTTCATTTTTTAAGCATTATTTAAAATCTTATTCAGAATGGGGCAGAATTTCAGTCTTTGGAAGGGCACAGTATCCTTTTCTTAATTCAATAATGCCTTGTCGCCTTTTGTGCAGGTGGGTGGAACAAATAAAATGAAAACTTGTAACTATGGCAACAAGTATGTGTAAAGACAATAGAGTAGGAAAATATGAGTCCTGTTGAAAAAAACTGTTTTAACAACTTTGAGAGACAGATACCATTTAGATATATAATTTGATGTTTGGTTAGCTGTAAACAATTGAAAGACAAGTTTTTTCTCCGAAATACAATTGTTTTCTTTTTCTTTTTTTTCTCTATCTTTATATAATTATCATCAAATCATATATATCAGCTGATCTGTTTAACTTCCAAGACAAAAGATTTCCATTACCAACAAACGCAGAGAAGATCCAGTGAAACAGTTGTTGTTACAGAAACAAATTATGGGATGGAATTTATTTGGACCATCAGGTGGTTTATCCATTATACAAATACAAAGCCTCTTTCCATCCATCTTTTTATTGTAGATAAAGGCTGTGTGTAGTTTTTACCAGGCATGCTATCGTTATTTTCCATGAGTGTTTATTTTGTTTGTAGATAGGTCTGTACAAAGATCTATACACAATCTGTAAACAATAGCAGAAATCAGACCTGTGAAGAAGTATACTGACCATTTAACTTAATTAGCAGGTGCTCCAATTATAAACATTCCTTGTAACTGAAAAGAATTTCTGGAGTTTAGATCATTTTCAGATATATAAATAAATAAAAGTTGTTTTATAACTGTGTGGGCACATCTAGAAGATGTTGAAAAAAACAGTTAATCAGAAAAAATGGATTCCTTAAATGAAAATTTACAAAACTGCAATTTTGTTTCTATGAGCATATATATCATATCCGTTTATTCTGTTTCCTACTCTCTGAATATATGTTGGGTAGGCAGTATATCCTTTTGTCATGCTCCATTATATACAGAGTTACAGCCCTTTGATAAAAACATATCCTTGCCAAAATCTATGCAGTTCACCCAATACCAGGCAAATTGTATGTGTTGATGTTGGTTGTAAAACTCTTTTTAGAAGAAGGTATATATGCCACAGTAGAGTAGCATATGCCTTTAAATTAAAATTCAGAACTAATATTCAAGCTGACAAATCCCAATGCTGAAGATATTATTGATCATTATTAGAGCGTGGGAGATTTTTCCACAGGCAGCCGTTTTGTAATTAGGCAGAAAACAAGTAATCTGTCAATCAAATGGATGAAGACAAGACATAGGTCAGAGTGTCCTGATGTATTGTACAAGGGCCCCAGGTGTCAAATGTACTAGATATGTACATGAATTTACTCTGATATTTGAAGGCATCATATGAAGCATTGGGCATCTATTTCTGAAAAAGCATTTGATGCTAAGAAATGAAGATCTTACATGATTGGCTATTTTGTATGGAATTTATTAAATGAGTTCAATAATTTGTTGAACAAGTGTGATAAAACTCCTTATGTAAGATTATGTTTATCACATAACTCATATTTATGAAAATGTAAATGAAAACCTTCAAATTTGTTTTTTGAATATTTATAACGTGGAAGTAGTGCTATTACATACATGTCTAATGATATTTGTGACATAGCTGTCTTGTATGGTAGATTAGGCTAGTTACGGATAAGTGACAGTCTTACAGTTGTATCACTGTTTATTATGTACAAAGTTTTACCTGGCAGAAAGGTGTAATGATTGGCTGTTGGCACCATGATAAACCCTTTGGAATTTATTGTCTTTCTGATATAAAAAGTTTTTTGTTTTAATATTCTAATGCAAAATATATCTTCGAAAAACAAAGCTGAAATCTTTATTTCTTAATTACCTGATTGTTTGTGCATCAATCTACCAAAGCAGAGCCATACAAAAAAGACGTTTCAAAAACATAATTTTTGTATATCTCAAAGATTCTATTGAAGTTTACATTTTGATGTATAATCTTGACCTTGAAAGAAGATATAGGTAACTTGACCTTGGATATATATATGGATTGGGGATAGAATGTGACATATGATGGACAAATCTTGTGATGTATAACACACATGTATGGTAGATCTAGTCACCAGTAGTAGGATACTATATACAGGCTTATCAGTTGTAGGGTCTCATTCAGGCCACGACACAAAACTGACCACGACACAAAACTGACCACACACAAACCTGACCACACCACAAACCTGACCACACCACAAACCTGACCACACCACAAACCTAACCACATCACAAACCTGATTACATCACAAACCTGACCACATCACAAACCTGACCACACCACAAACCTGACCACACCACAAACCTGACCACACCACAAACCTGACCACACCACAAACTTGACCACACCACAACCTGCATGACCACACCACAAACCTGACCACATCACAAACCTGACCACATCACAAACCTGACCACACCACAAACCTGACCACACCACAAACCTGACCACATCACAAACCTGACCACATCACAAACCTACCACACCACAAACTTGACCACATCACAAACCTGACCATGAGACAAACCTGACCACATCACAAACCTGACCACATCACAAACCTACCACACCACAAACCTGACCACATCACAAACCTGACCATGAGACAAACCTGACACACCACAAACCTGACCACACCACAAACCTGACCACACCACAAACCTGACCATATCACAAATCTGACCACACCACAAACCTGACCATATCACAAATCTGACCACACCACAAACCTGACCATATCACAAATCTGACCACACCACAAACCTGACCATATCACAAATCTGACCACATCACAAACCTGACCACACCACAAACCTGGCCACACCAAAAACCTGACCACATAACAAACTTGACTACACCACAAACCTGGCCACACCAAAAAAACCTGACCACATAACAAACTTGACGACACCACAAACCTGACCACATCACAAACCTGACATAACTACAAACCTGACCACATCACAAATCAGAATTTGTTTTGTTTGTCCCAGTGACAGCTAAGCCTATGTAAAAATGGTGTCCTCAGATGATGGGCCATTCAAGGCTATAGTGCTATCCCACTGACATGTCATTAGTTTGATATTGTCAGCATTACAACCCCACCTGGTCACAGCTGAACATCAAGGAGAAATCAGCCAGTACTGTGTACTGATACCACAGGTCTTGGTGTACTATGTTAATAAATGAAGTAATGCCATGAGGCTTAATGGCATAAAAAATAGTTAGAGATAAATATAAAAAATACAGATGTTACAAGTGGATACAACTTCTTTATTTAAATCTTTTCTCTGACTGAAATAGAGGGCACAATTATGTTTCAAATATCACCAATGTCTGATTTTCACTCCAATGTTTCTGATTTCAGCAACGCCCAAAGACAGTTGCTCCTGTTGATTATGAAAACTATGTGACGAAGAACAAATCCATTCTCCACAATGATCCACAGAGAGAAATGCTTACATTCCCCCATGACGATGTTGTCATTCCAGTAAGTCTTTTTAATATAACTTTACAATATATATTTATGAAAGGATTATATTATAAGGTGAGATAAATACAATCATAAAAGTTTGTTTTCAAAAGTTTTCAAAACATTCATATTACATGATTTAAGGTAAAGTTTATCAAGTTCAAACTGAGGCTAAGAAAAGGATGATTACTTATTGAAGAAATACTGTTTTTCTTGCAGCCTCCCACCCCTGCCAAAAGGATGCGAACAGTCCAGAGTTCGGTGCCAGTGTCTGCCTCACAGGAAGCCACCAGCCTGTTGGTCTGTGAGGCTATTAAGTCCTACACGGACAGCTGTCACATGGTCAAATACAAATACAGCAAGTACTCTGGCTCCTACCAACAGTTACCATGGTAAGTAATGTTACCTAGCAACAGTTACCGTGGTAAGTAAGGTTACCTATCATCAGTTACCATGGTAAGTAATGTTACCTAGCAACAGTTACCGTGGTAAGTAAGGTTACCTATCATCAGTTACCATGGTAAGTAACGCTACCTAGCAACAGTTACCATGGTAAGTAAGGTTACCTACCAACTGTTTCCATGGTAAGTAACGCTACCTAGCAACAGTTACCATGGTAATTAAGGCTACCTAGCAACAGTTACCATGGTAAGTAATGCTACCTATCAACATTTACCTTGGTTAATGTTACCTAGCAACATTTACCATGTTAAGTAAGATTACCTAGTAGCAGTTATAATGGTAAGTAAAGTTAAATAGCAACAGTTTCCATGGTAAGTAAGGTTACCTATCAACAGTTACCATGGTAAGTAAGGTTACCTATCAACAGTTTCCATGGTAAGTCAGGTCACCTAGCAAACTTACCATCATGGTAATTAAGAAGACCTAACAACAATAACCATGGTAAGTTAGGTTAACATAGCAACAGTTACTATGGTAATCTAGGTCACATAGCAACAGTTACTATGGTAATCTAGGTCACATAGCAACAGTTACTATGGTAATCTAGGTCACATAGCAACAGTTTCCATGAAAAGTAAGACCATCTATCAACGGTTATCATGGATAGCAATGTCATATAGCAATAGTTATCATGGTAGGTCACCTAAAAAGCTACATAGTAACAGTTGACATTATAAAGCAATCCAGCTGTGCTTTCCTTGGTAAGGTATGGTAACTAAATAACAATAAGTTATCAAGTGAAGCACCTAGCAACAGCAATTGAGGTTTGTTAGGCCGTCTAACATTTAACCATAATAACTTGGGCCACCTAGTTACAGTAAGTAGTAAGTGGTCTCCCTTAACTTAATATTTACCACAGTAAATGGTACTCTGTCAATATCAAGTATATAACCTAGTATCAGATACATAACGTTTCATCTGCTTCAGACTAAAAAATTGAAACAACAAAATAGTTGTCAAATATATATGATAACAGAGATGTATTTAACAAATACATACAAGCCGTTATAACAATGGTGTATTGTATTATTTTTCAGTGTGAAGAAACCAGATCCATTACCTAAACATGTGTTTGAAATAGATGCGGAGGAAGAAGAAAAGGAAGATGTATGTGTTTTGTCATTTTATAATCTCTATGATGAAATATTCTTAAATCAATGTTTGGACAGATACATGGACAATTTACTGCTGAGGATATTTTTGTCAGAGGGTGAATTCTTTTTGGGCAAAATATCAGTGTGAAGCTGTATGTATTTATCCATGATAGATAAAGCAGAAAATATTGGGATCCAGTTAATTGTGTTGGAACTTGTTCAAATTTTTATGATTTTAAGGTTATTTCATAGTTTCAGGATTTATTAAAGTAATTTCATAGTCTCATGTTGTTTTGAATTATAAAACATTGCCTTAGATTTCCTGATGTTATTTCTTCAAAATCTATTTCCATAGAAAATGAACCACAGATGTGTTTAATGTTTTATTGATATGATAAATGCCTTGTATTTGATCGTATTCCAGGACATGTCTAATCGAAGCTCCATGGCAACTACGATTGCCAAGGAAGGATGGTTATTCAAGGGGCCAGATGGAGGAAAAGAGAACATCATCAGCTTCACAAGGGTAATTATTTAGAGTTATCTGCCCTTGACTGTTAAGTGCCAGACAGACCAAACATCCTTTCTACTTGTAAGGATTTTTATTTTGTATTAATTGTACTATTATTTCTTTTGATATGAATAAAATACTTGTATTTTGAAGTACATTGCTGTATTTTGATTGAAAATACTTTAGAATGAAAATTGACTGTTATTGCAAATGAAATGATGGTTTTTTGATTTTCAGCAATTTAAACGACGTTTCTTTGCCCTCAAACAAGAATCAGATTTTTCCTATGTGATGAACATCTACAAAGATGACCGCAAGCTGGACACTAAGGGAGCCATATTTCTGGACCTAGCAACAGAGGCATGCAAGGCAAGTACCTGTCTGGAAGCAGAAGTTACTGTGTTTATCTTGTAATATACATTTGTTTTCCCAATGTACGATGGCTTCCATGGCCTCTGAATGGTTAAGCATTAGCAGGTGGTTTATGTAATGAATTCAACACTGACCTTCTGAATGCAACCTTAACCTTACAGAAATGTCTGTACTGTAATTTCTAAATGTTGTTTGTTTTGCTGTTTAGAACCCCAAGAAGGGCAAGTACTGTTTCGAGTTGAAGATGCAGGAGAAAGCTTCCTACTCATTCGCAGCTGAAAATGACACTGAATGTAATGCATGGATACAGACCCTCAACAAGGTCATCAATGCTGCAGAGACAGCCTCCAATATATCCATGGACAGAATCAAAGGTCAGTAGGTCAAAGGTTACAGAATCAATCATAGGAACAATCATTAGGTCAAAGATTACAGAATCAATCATTTGAGCACCCAGTAGGACAGAGGTTACAGAATCAATCATTGGAACAGTCAGAAGGTCAAAGGTTACAGAATAAATCATTGGAGCACCCAGTAGGACAGAGGTTACAGAATCAATCATTGGAACAGTCAGAAGGTCAAAGGTTACAGAATAAATCATTGGAGCACCCAGTAGGACAGAGGTTACAGAATCAATCATTGGAACAGTCAGTAGGTCAAAGGTTACAGAATAAATCATTTGAACAATCAGTAGGTCAAAGGTTACAGATTATTAGGACGGATCTAAAGTCAGCTGGTGAAAAGATAGAGAACATATCCCCTTGGACATGGTCAGTACTTTAAAGGTGAAGGAGCCAATCATCAGAATAGAGGTCAGTTTGTCTAGGGGACTTGTTTCCTTGGATAAGACAAAGGTCAGAAGGTCAGTTGTTACAGAATAAATGATTGGAGAGTACCATAGGTGAAAGGTCATTTGCTCAACACTTATAGAATATCTATCAGAACAGGATCTAATGTCATAAGGTCAAAGGTTACAGAATGTTTCCATCAGAAGGACCAATTGTTGCTGTACTCTATTGTTAAAGCTATTCAACCTTCAAAGGTCACATGAACAGGGATATACATTGTGGTCTCAGTATCCAAGGATATTTGATTGGAGGAAATTGTCCTGTTATGGAGATGAATCTGCACATTTCACATTCATTGAAAATTAGTATCAATTTAACATCATTTAACAGTTTAAAAATATGTAAAATTTCAGTGACCTTGTCAAGCCATCATATTTTATTTGATTGTTTTGTGTGTTACAGAGGAAACAAGTACGCCAGAGAAGTCCAGTGATAAGATAGAGCATAGCATGCATCCAGAACTACAGAAGGTAGGAGGTTTAGTAAAGTTTACGTTAGAGATAGGATGGGGGAGATAGGATGGGGAAGGAGATTTGAGTAGGGAAGCAGAAAGTGGAATAGTACAAGAGATTAGGGCAGAGAAGGAAGTAGTAATGGGAAGTGGATTATGGTGGGAGGGGTTAAGCAGAATGGGGGTGGGGGCAGGAGGTACGAGGTGGTATGGATACAGAATGGGGGTGGGGGCAGGAGGTACGAGGTGGTATGGATACAGAATGGGGGTGGGGCAGGAGGTACGAGGTGGTATGGATACAGAATGGGGGTAGGGGCAGGAGGTACGAGGTGGTATTGATACAGAATGGGGGTGGGGGCAGGAGGTACGAGGTGGTGTGGATACAGAATGGGGGTAGGGGCAGGAGGTACGAGGTGGTATGGATACAGAATGGGGGTAGGGGCAGGAGGTATGAGGTGGTATGGATACAGAATGGGGGTAGGGGCAGGAGTTACGAGGTGGTGTGGATACAGAATGGGGGTAGGGGCAGGAGGTAAGAGGTGGTGTGGATACTGTATAGTTGTTTAATTTCGCGGGGTGAAAATTTCGCGTTTTTCTGTTCAGGACTATTTCGCGGGGAGAAAATTTCGTGTATTTTCAATTTCTTACAAACATGAATTATATAGGGAAATAGTAGAAATTATACTTACGATGTACACATTTTATGTGACTCTAATATGATATCGTGAAACAGTAGAAACTACATGTATACTTACGATGTACATGTTCTGCTTAACAATATGCTTTAAATAAAGATTGTTTATTATTCATTGTCATAGTGGTCACTCATCACAAGGTGAAAAATATTCACGGGTATTTAATTTCACGGACATTACCTTGACCGCGAATATAGCGAAATTAAATCCCCCGTGAATAAAAGCAACTATACAGTACAGAGGAGGACCAGGGCAAGTGGTCGGAGGAGGAATGGGTGGAGGAGGGGGTGGGACAGGAGGTAGGAGGTGGTATGAGAGGAGAAGGAGGGGGTATGGGTGGAGGAGGGGATGGGGATGGGGATGGGGGTGGTAGATTAGGGAAGGATAGAAGATGTAGGATTCAGTGGGTGGGGAAGGGTGATAAGACAGGATTTGGGCAGGAAATATTTACCATCATAATGAAGAGAATGGTTTGAGAAAAAGAATATCAAACTTGTTTCCATTTTTCATCCGACTTTTATAATAACCACCCCTCAAATTCCTATGTATAAAACAAAAATATTCTCTGTGATCTTTTCTTCTATTTCTATTTATTTTTTTACCCTTACTGCATAAACAGATGTGGCATTTTAGTGAGATTGCCCTTTAAAAATGAATGATGTCATCATATGACTTGTGTGTGTGAAAACACTAAAAACTGTGAGGTACATTTGAGAACTGTATGGTTATATATTTTTCATTAAAACTTTGACGTGATTAGGTATATTTGAGAACTGTATGGTTATATATTTTTCATTACAGTATAACCGTGAGACTGATTCAACTCTCGCCAAATCCAGACAGGATGGGAGACAGAATCTCTTCAGGGTTTACCCTCATATGAACGTAAGGGGGACTAAGTCATGTATGAAGGAGATACTTAGATAATTTGTAAATTGTTATTAGAGATCCAGGGTTCATTCTTTAAACCAATCATCATTAAAACTAGACACAGTTCAGTAAGTGGATATATGAAAGATTTTGGGATCAAAATTCCAAGGTTTGTAGACACCGGATTATTTTTTTAACTTCCAAGATGAATAATATGAAAATAAATCAATAAGTTATAATGATAAATCACAATGTTTCACTCACAATCGATTGAAGACTACTTTCCTTTAGGTTAAAAACTTATGTTACTATAGTAATCTGTAGTCCCAGGTTATATGTCCTAGTGAAGCCACATAGAAACAGGGTCCTTAGTTGCATTAGTGTTACCGTAGTAAACATTAGTGTATGTTTTAGTCTGTCAATTCTCCCCATTGATCCCTAAGGTTTTTGATGATCTCAGTTACTTAGACAGAAGAAGTTTGACCGTAGGTAATTATAACTTGCGATTGCAGAGGTGTGTGATGGATGATGAGGATGAAGAAGAAGACGGCGATGAGATCGCTGTTTATCCTCCACAATACCGCGAGCGATTCATGCTGCGGTTACTGGATTTCAAACTCAAACTCCAATTTAACCTTGGAGATGAGTTGAAGTGTGGAAACAAATTGGTTAATGTAAGTATTTCTACTAGTACTTAAAAATCATATGGTCATGTTTAGGGATGACTTCTTAACCTCAAAGGCATACAAATGTATCATCTTAAGATTTATGTCAGTATTAAAGAACAATAAAAAGTTTCTTAGAGCAAATAATGATGATGATGCTAAAGTTAGAGACATCAAAAACTAAAACTGACCTGCTGAACCCATCGTAGCACGGGATCTTATTGTATACAAGTTAGCTATTTTCCCTTTTATGTCCCTGCTACTGTTGTGAAAGAGATTTAAAGTTTTCTGTCCATCCTGTCGGTCCGTACCTGATGTCTGTTTTGTCTGGTTAGATTTTGGACTTGACTCCATTTCTTTTAATAATGCTTGTCACATCAATATCAAATTGTTACGCAGGTTTTAATTTGAGAATATAATGGCCCATGGCCATTGTTTATATTTATCTGAATTTTGGTTTGTGGCTTGTAAGGACATGCTACATTTCAAGTTTACATGTCACTGTGTTACTGACAGAGCTATGGTCTTGTTGGAGACACATATTAAATATGCTTCTTTTCATTAGTATTTTTCAGAATTATTTTTAAATTTGATATTCTATTATTTTCAAAAATTTGTACATTTCAGCCTGAGCCGTTCTTTTTGACGTTCTGTCTTTATGATGCTAAAGAGGGAAGGAAGATATCCGAGGATTTCCACATGGACCCTAACGACCCCCAGATCAAAGACATGATTCCCTCAGATGTTCTCCATGCCTCCGATCGACTACATACAGTGGAGGGCAAGACCTCCTCTCCAGACCTCAGGGGACTGGATGAAAAGTGGATCCTAGCTCAGAACAGACAGGTATAGGGCTAAAAGGCTGGGGAAGGGGAGGGTTTTGAACCGCTCTGATAAGTATTACAAGGGTTAAAATGGATACACTGGGAATGGAGTGGAAAGTTTTGAACCGCTCTGATAAGTATTACAAGGGTTAAAATGGAAACACTGGGAATGGAGGGGAAGTTTGTGGCCATTCTTTGGAGGATTAGATGGAGTCAACACAGAAATATTAGGCTGAAGGAAGTTTGTAGTAATTATTTGGAATGCAGGTTTTCTTTGTCATAAATTTGATATTATGATGTAATACAGGGTGTGTTTTCTGTGTCGTTTACCTGATGTTTTATTGTATTACAGGGTGTGTTTTCTGAGACGTTTATCCGATGTTTTATTTCATTACAGGGTGTGTTTTCCGTAATATGCTGCCACTCTGAGGTTTACCTGTTTGTAAGGATAGAAAAGGTCTTACAGGGTCCACTCTCCCAGGCCACAGACACGTACCTCAAGGTCGGTGAGGCTGGGCGTACAGCCGCAAAACAGTATAAACAAATGAAACAGCTGTGCAATAACATTGGTCATTACAGAATGCCATTTGGTTGGGCGGCAAGGTAGGCATTTAACTCTACCTGAATATACCTAAACTATAACTATAATAACATTTGAAAAAATATTAAAATTGTAAAATATTTTTAGCATTTAATATTTTGTTTTAGGGTTTAAATGCAATCGGAAAGTGAAGGATATAATAGAAATCAGTCTGGAAATGTTAAATTAATTCATGAATTAAAATCGCACTGCAACAATAGATATGGTTTTGCTATTATCATGTGATGCTTCATTTTCAGACAACTTGTGTCATCTAATTATGGTCCGTCTGAACTCAAGATCTACAGACATGAGGGGTCGAAACTATCCGAGGAAGATATCATCAAACATCTACAAGATCTCAGAAAGTAGGAAATACAACCAAAATTCTGCCATAGGAAGCTTCACAATTACTGTTATATAAAATCTTATATATCATGTCATCATATCAATTAACGTTACAGACTTATTAGAAAGTTAGCCATAAACTAACAATTATAAATGGCACCTGGTCGACGAATAGGTAGGATTAATATAAATATGAAGTAGAGGGGGATAAATCATAGTCTAGTGCAGGGTAGTCAAAGAATAGCGGTTCAAGTTCAATATCTAAGATTAATTTACAAAGAATATTATAAGGAAGTGGTTTGAGCCAAGAGGACAGTTAAAAGGGTACAGAGTATTTTAGTAAAAATATGGGTTCAAGTACTAAAGCCATTACTTGTTTAATCATTATTTAGTGTGATACTTTCTGTGCCAAATGACATATATGTTAAAATCATGTGTATTTTCATTATTATACAATTATTTTTCTATGTAAATTATCATAAAAACATATATCTTACAATTCTTAATGACCCACAGTATGAAATCTCCCTCACTTTTTGTTCCATGTTAAAGTTTTTTTGTTTTTTTTTAAAATATTTTTACTAAATTTACATACCGGTATTTCTTTTTTGTTTCAGACCAGAAAAACAGGGAAAACTACAGGAAATTCCTGCTACGTTTAAAATCAGTCTCCATAAACTTGCGTTGGAACAGCCTCTCTCAAGTAATTATCACTTAAAAGTCCCTAGACAGCCAATACAGTGTCATCACAGATCTAATCATTTCATTTGTTCTTAGCAACTTACAGGAAAAGGAAAAATATTAAAGATACTGTTAATATATATATATTTCCATATTTCCTATCAATGTAAAGTGCCTGAAGATATAATGAAAGCACTCATGCCTTACAGATCAACATGTTTTTAATACTATTATGGTTTATATATTACCATATACATGTGTGTGTGTGTACTTACTAACAATAATATCTGAATTTCAGATTCCTTGACAACATCGCTGATGCCGGTGAAACCATTTCCAGTGCCTCCCCCAGACCCGCCTGCGATAGAGATTGACGAGTTTGTGCCAGATAAGGGTCACTTGTGTGACACGTTTGACAGTTACAAAAATAATCTCTTTGTCTACCCAGTGTGTCTCAAGTATGAACATCAGAAATCCTTCCCCAAGGCTCGGAACATTTCTTGTTGTGTGGAAGTGCGTGATTCTGATGAGGATGGTACTCTTCCTTTAAAGGTACATGTGTATATACTTAAGGCTGTATGCTACCTTTCACATGATGCATGACAATTTTCCTTCAAATAGATCTGAAGATGAAACAGAACAGGAAAAGCAAGATGAACATTACATCATATTTAGTATATTTTATTTATGCTAAGATGATTTGTAAATCATTATCTAGTTATGACATCACAGTAATTTAAGCTAAGATGTTATGTTAATCTTTATCTAGTAATGTTATTAGAATTATTTACACAAAGATAATTTGTAAATTTTTATCCAGTAATGATATTACAATTATTTATACTTAGATACTTTGTAAACCTTTGTTTTGTTATGACGTTACGATTGTTTTTTTTTCTTGGAAGAAAATGCTGCTTGTATCTGATTTGGTTTAGATAATTTGATTGACAAACTAATCCACCAACTGAATATTATCCCCATCAGTGTATCTATGCACGGCCGGAGGTTGGAGTTTACACGACGGTGTCCAGCACTGCCATTCTACATCATCAGACAATGCCAGACTATTTGGAGGAGGTAAAATTATATGTCTCCCCACTTTTTAATGGAATATCTAAAATCAACCATGATTTTGAGTTTTTTTCTTCTTTTTTTTTTGATAATATATAGAATTTAATAATCAGTAATACTGGATGGGATTTCATGTCTTTGAAGTTGAGTTCTTGAATATAAATTTAGACCTTTCGCGTTTTGAAATGTGAGATTAAAAACTGATTATTAATAAATTTCTGAACCTTGTACATTTTATGATATGATCTTAACCTTCAGATTTTTACTGACAGTGTTTGAGCTTTAATAAACTTTCTCAGAATTTGTTGACGCATTAAACTTGAGATTTCTTCTTAAAACCTTGTACAGATCTTGTGAGTGCATCCAATAATGGATGGGAGGGATATCACCCATCCCTCTGACTGCCTGTGGTATAAGAAATTAGGACGAAAGTGAATCTTGACAATTTGACTGACTTTGTCCCATTGCTGAATAGTGAACCGTATCCAAAGCTCTATCAGTCGATTTCTTTGTTTGACCAATTAATTAAATGCCTTAAAAAAACTTGCAACACTGTGTTAAAGATCATCATTTTTCCCTGTAGGATTTTATGAATATTTTATTATCTGATGTTCAATTCTGTTAACTACAGATGAAGATAGCCCTACCGATACAGCTAACAGACAGACATCATCTACTCTTCCGATTCTACCACGTCAGCTGTGAGGGGTCAAAGTCCAGTATTCGATCATCAAATACCTCACAGAAAAAGAAGGACAACATAGAAAGCCCTGTGGGATATGCTTGTCTGCCTATTCTGGCCAGTGGAAGGTACAGTATATCTCACATACAAGCTAGGTGTCTGACTGTACTGGTCAGTAGAAGGTATGGTATATCTCACATACAAGCTAGGTTCTCTGACTGTACTGGTCAGTAGATGGTACAGTATATCTCACATACAAGCTAGGTGTCTGACTGTACTGGTCAGTAGAAGGTATGGTATATCTCACATACAAGCTAGGTGTCTGACTGTACTGGTCAGTGGAAGGTACGGTATATCTCACATACAAGCTAGGTGTCTGACTGTACTGGTCAGTAGAAGGTATGGTATATCTCACATACAAGCTAGGTGTGTGACTGTACTGGTCAGTGGAAGGTACGGTATATCTCACATACAAGCTAGGTGTCTGACTGTACTGGTCAGTAGACGGTACAGTATATCTCACATACAAGCTAGGTGTCTGACTGTACTGGTCAGTGGAAGGTACAGTATATCTCACATACAAGCTAGGTGTCTGACTGTACTGGTCAGTGGAAGGTATGGTATATCTCACATACAAGCTAGGTGTCTGACTGTACTGGTCAGTAGACGGTACAGTATATCTCACATACAAGCTAGGTGTCTGACTGTACTGGTCAGTAGATGGTACAGTATATCTCACATACAAGCTAGGTGTCTGACTGTACTGGTCAGAGGAAGGTATGGTATATCTCACATACAAGCTAGGTGTCTGACTGTACTGGTCAGTAGAAGGTACAGTATATCTCACATACAAGCTAGGTGTCTGACTGTACTGGTCAGTAGAAGGTATGGTATATCTCACATACAAGCTAGGTGTCTGACTGTACTGGTCAGTGGAAGGTATGGTATATCTCACATACAAGCTAGGTGTCTGACTGTACTGGTCAGTGGAAGGTACAGTATATCTCACATACAAGCTAGGTGTCTGACTGTACTGGTCAGTGGAAGGTATGGTATATCTCACATACAAGCTAGGTGTCTGACTGTACTGGTCAGTAGAAGGTACGGTATATCTCACATACAAGCTAGGTGTCTGTCTGTACTGACCAGTGGAAGGTATGGTATATCTCACATACAAGCTAGGTGTCTGACTGTACTGGTCAGTAGACGGTACAGTATCTCACATACAAGCTAGGTGTCTGACTGTACTGGTCAGTAGATGGTACAGTATATCTCACATACAAGCTAGGTGTCTGACTGTACTGACCAGTGGAAGGTATGGTATATCTCACATACAAGCTAGGTGTCTGACTGTACTGGTCAGTAGAAGGTATGGTATATCTCACATACAAGCTAGGTGTCTGACTGTACTGGTCAGTGGAAGGTTTGGTATATCTCACATACAAGCTAGGTGTCTGACTGTACTGGTCAGTAGAAGGTACAGTATATCTCACATACAAGCTAGGTGTCTGACTGTACTGGTCAGTGGAAGGTATGGTATATCTCACATACAAGCTAGGTATCTGACTGTACTGGTCAATAGAAGGTATGGTATATCTCACATACAAGCTAGGTGTCTGACTGTACTGGTCAGTGGAAGGTACAGTATATCTCACATACAAGCTAGGTGTCTGACTGTACTGGTCAGTGGAAGGTATGGTATATCTCACATACAAGCTAGGTGTCTGACTGTACTGGTCAATAGAAGGTATGGTATATCTCACATACAAGCTAGGTGTCTGACTGTACTGGTCAGTGGAAGGTACAGTATATCTCACATACAAGCTAGGTGTCTGACTGTACTGGTCAGTGGAAGGTATGGTATATCTCACATACAAGCTAGGTATCTGACTGTACTGGTCAATAGAAGGTATGGTATATCTCACATACAAGCTAGGTGTCTGACTGTACTGGTCAGTGGAAGGTACAGTATATCTCACATACAAGCTAGGTGTCTGACTGTACTGGCCAGTGGAAGTTATTTGGGGCTTGTTGTTAATAATTATGGAAAGAATTATTTTTCTCTTAAATAAACATAAATAGAAGTACATTGTAATAGTATCCATGTCTGTCTTTCTACATTTCCTTATTCCCTCTTTCATTTGTTACCCTTCAATTTCCTCAATTTCCAGGTTCACTATCACAATCATGAACAGTTAATTTTTCTTTCTTTCTTTAATTAGTTCCCTAAAAAAAAAAGGGGGGTGGGGCTATAGTTTTCCTCATTGTCCTGTATGTATGTACGTAACACCAAAGTTTGTCAGTGCTCGAGCGGTTTCATTCCTTGAGGGATTTGGATAAAACTTAATGAGTTAAAGGATCCTTTAGCAATACTCGGTATGCTAGTTATACATGAGATATTACCAACAGTGTAGACGGACAATACTTATATTACAGGGTGGCGGTGGGAGAACAGACACTGCCCGTCACAGTGAACCTACCTCCAGGTTACCTGTCACACGAGGCCATGGGAGGAACACGTGGGGTGAGTGGTTAAAGTTACCCATTACCAGCAATGTTCAGTCAGCATTATCTCAAACTATTTTCTTGATAAGTAACTTTGAAGTTTTCAAAAATGATCATAGATAGCTGCCATGTTGTTTGAGGTAGAAATTTTGATGAAGAATGAAATTTACTTTACAATAATATTTGTATTGAAGTACTACATGATTAACTTAATCATTTATGTAAAATTAAGGACAAAGACTGCTACACAGGTAGATGAATTTATATGAATATTTTTTTATAATGGAGCTGTTTCTTTGTAGTCATCTGGTCCTGACCTGAAGTTTGTTGATGGCGGAAAATGCATCTTTAAGATAAAAGTTCATCTCATGTCTACAGTTTATACCAAGGTAACACTACAATATACGCAAACAGAAAATTTATCAGAGGTTAACAAAAGGTGTTCTCTATAACCCTCTGTTCTGATATGTGTCGACACTGTTCAATTAGCATTTTGGAAGTGGGACGATTGGTTGGCTTGTAGTCAGTATAATGTAACCGGGTGGGGTGTCCTGCTGGGTGTCTTTGGCATTATACTTCAGTGAGTTAGCACTATAAATTGGCAAATGTTCCGGACTATCACAAGGAGACTTAACACGAACATACCGCAGCCTCCCAAAACACACATACACACTCAACACATGCATGCATATCACACACACAGGAGGCCGTCCTTAAATTACCTTAGCTATTGATGTTATAAAACCAAACCAAGCCAAATTGTTCAATCATTGTATTAACCTCACCTGAATATTTGAAATCTAATATCACAAAAATAATAGGAATCAAATGATCTTATATAGTAGTCGTGTACTTAGTTTAATAGTTTAAGTTTGTTGTTTATTGAAATGTGGATCTCCACAGAGGTCATCAGCCAGATCTATACCTCTCATTGGATGTTTTGACACCTTTCCTGAAATGTCTTTAAGGTTGGGAGTTATTTGTGATTGGCCAATATCTTTATTGCCAAGATTTTTATTTTTTCATAAATATGGAGAATGTGAAAAAATAATATATGAAACATATGTTTTTTTGTAGGACCAACATCTACATAATTTTTTCTATCACTGCCAGAAGATGGAGAACTCCTTATCTACAGGGGTTGACCATGAAAGTCTCAACAAACTCAAGGTGAGTGTCGGGACAATCTAGGTCACTTTACTGGGTAGCAATGACCAAATCAAACAAAAACTAGTCACATTTAACTAAAAGTAATATCTTTTCCCTTTTTATGTTAAAATGATTATTGAAGGCATTTTTTGGAATTTTTTGGGGGTAAATAATTTTTCTCAACTATATATAAATATATCTTGTTTATTTATGATCAGGAAATAAGTACTCCACATTTGGATGATGAATTTATCCATTTCTTATCTAAAACATATTAATGGTTGTCTGAACTGCATGTATTAAGAAAAAGATTACAGTTATCCATTATTTAATATCATTTATCAAAAAAAACTTACACACTACAAAACCAAAATGGCAACATCCAGTGTATTGCCAATCTCATGCTTTATTGGCAGTTTATTTTTTGAAATGTTTATTTTTGGTAAAAAAGTGGTCAAATTCTCTTTTTTATTTTTTAGTAAAAGTATAATTTGAGTTTTGTTTTTTCTTTAAAGAATTTGTATAATGCTGTCTGTGTACATGCTAATTTTAGTACTTTTCCTGAAACATAAAACTTGGCACTAAGGGCGATTTTGTAACAGATACTTGAATATCTGGATGGTGAAATTTTCTGGGCACTAATATTAACTAACTGATTTCCTATGAAAAAATATCAACCAATTCAATGACATCAAGAATCATATATTTGTAAATGTTTATAGCTGAATTCAAGTTTTTTTTAGTAGGTTGTTTGACTAAATGTATTTCTTCTCTACCAGAACAAAAGGTTAAGAACTCTGTAGATAAATTTGATATACATTGTACTATGTCTAAATCAGACTCGGATTGTTGTCCATATACTGACCTAAACGTTTGGATCCGATAATAACACTATAAGAATTACATGGTTGATATTCTGGAATTCTCTGTTAATCAGCCTTATTATTGGTCAAAATCAAGGTCTGATTTATATTATCTCTTTACAATCAAAGGTTTGTATAAACTGGCAGATTATTGGGTCACAATGGTGTCCGATTTATATTATCTCTTTACAATCAAAGGTTATTGGGTCACAATGGTGTCCGATTTATTTGAAATTTGGAAACTTTTGAAAACCAGGCCGATTTTTGAGTGCCAAGGATGTCTGATTTAAACACTGTACACTGTATTATGCTTGAGTAATTCTGATAAGAATGTGTAACAACATGAGGAGATTTTAAATGTTCACCGTATGATATGTAGACTGTGTGGCAAACTCGGCGGGATGTTGAGAATGAGGATACCTACTTACTTAACCATGTCAAGGTACCAGATGTATATACTCGGACAAGGAACGCTCAAGTCATTGTTAATGTTGCTTCAAAGATAATTACCTGCTTGACAGAAAATTTTATCATGATTTCAGCTACATTGGAAATTATGATGACAATAAATCTTTTAAAATAAAATCTCGACTCTTTTAATGAAAAGCAATGGTTTGATATTTTATAACCATAAAGATTTATTTTTTTTCTAAAATAGAATTTACCTGTGTTTTCTTTAATTACCATTTCACAAGATTTAGCCAGGTGTTTATACTAATTGCATTTGTATTACAGTCTTAAAGTAATGAATTCTAAAAGTCTTAAGACTCATGCTTTAGATTTTTTTTATTCCTAACTTCAAACATTTCAGGAGGTCTCTGAAAAAAAATGCTATCTAAATTCTGTTGATTTTAATAATGAGTTATTTTGTAATGGAAATATGTAAGCGTTGATTTTAATTGGCTAATTTATAGAGGTCATATAGGAGAGTGACCTGCAGATGAAAAGGAAATAATAGATATGTATAGTTTACAGAACATGACATATTGATCCTGATCTTTTGAAGCTTTTGAAAATGTAATTTTATGAAAGATAAACTTTGTTATGATTAATAGGTAATTGCTTTGTGACCTTTGTATGTTGACCTTTGACATATGTGTAAATGTTGATTTCTGACCTTTGACCTGTATGTATATGTAGATGATCTGCAAGCCAGCAAAGGACCTAGAGGAAACCTTCTTATTAAACTCTGTTAAGGTATTAATTAGGAGGGTTTCTAGGGGGGAGACACATCACACCGTCTCACCGAACACAGATACAACTGCTGATACACACATATCACAAACAGCATGGAATATTGAAGAAAAGCTTTCCTAAAAAAGTTGATTATTTCATATTTTTCAAGAACTATTTTCTGTTATTGTAAATATTTAAGCAAAAACATCATTCTAACCAGTCTCTTTTGATGTACACAATTTTTCCTTCTTCATTTGGTTGATTTTTTTTGCGTTTAAAATTTAAAATTTTTTGTCACAATGTTTTCTTATTCATTTCTGATAAAGCACCTTTTTCATAGAATGAAAATTGAATTAACTTTTCTAAGAGATTTTTTTTTTGTATTTCACAACTTACTTAGTAGAACCAAAATAGGTGGTTTAACACTCCACACTCACCCAGTAGTTTGACACACACCACACTCACCCCAACTACCCCCCTCCACTGCCCTTTCCCCCATTGCCCTCCAGCCCCTCCCCCACTACCCCTACTAGTGTCTCCCCCCTTGACAACTCCACATTTATGTTTGGACTGCCTTCCAGAATTAGCTTACACTTATAATTCCTTTGTTGTGTGTTATGTTGGTATTTTGTCTGGATATGTAGGTGTTGATCAATGTTTTCAACATTTTCAAGTGTTCAAAAAAAAAATAAAAATTCATAGAAAAAAAACCCCAAAATAGCATCTGATCAAATTATTGAAGAAATGTATGCATGCATACAAAATATTATTCAA
Organism: Pecten maximus; assembly: GCF_902652985.1. Taxonomy (NCBI): domain Eukaryota; kingdom Metazoa; phylum Mollusca; class Bivalvia; order Pectinida; family Pectinidae; genus Pecten; species Pecten maximus. The sequence continues at coordinate 17,494,315 of NC_047028.1, forward strand.
AAGTATCATTGAAATATAAGAAGATAAAATAATTACAGCTTAGAAGTTCAAAAGCTTGAACTTCTGAGTCCATGTGTTGAAAGTATTGTTAGCTTAACTAAAAACATTTTTTTTTATATATTTTGATATTTATATTAAACAAGTTGTTGAATGATTTGAATTAATGGAGATGTTGGAAACATTGCCAATACCCTGACCACTTACTAACACTCAGTAATTCTACAATTTACAGATTATAGGCGGACTATTGTTACATTTATCATTTGTATCTGTTTAATAATCAAATAATCAAGATTAAAGGGAAAATATTTATATCAACAGGAATATATTTCAAACTTATATGTATTAGATGTTTCATATATGATATTTATCTTAAAAGTTGTTGAAAACTTTCTATATATAATACAATACTTGATAAATTTTGATGTCTTGTTGGTATTGTACCGGAATTCTACAGATTGAGTAGTATAGTGATTATTGTTGGTTATGCAGGACATGACCTGGTTTTACAATATAGGTCATTGTTATATTATAAGTGACCTAATTTTAGTATATATAGGTCACAGTTTGTGTATTTTGTTGTCTATATAAACTCGTGTATATACAGGTGTATATAGAACTTGATGTAAGTGTTGAGTTACTCAAAGAAATCTTTTGATTTTTATCTTCATTTATTTCAGTTTGTATTAAACTGAATTTTGTACATTCCTTGTGGAGCTAAACAACTTCAACTCTGACATATACGGTTATTTCATTAAAAAAATTTTCGCACAATTGGCACCCACAGAAAGTTTAATACATTCTCACATAGCATTTTACATTGCAGACTCAACATCACTTCATTTTAAAGAACAGTTTCATTATTCATTTTTACATTTGGAAGTTGGGAGGATTTCATGGTTCTAACATTCTACTCAATATCTGGGCAGGCTCCATATGGAGTGGACAACAAAAAGCAATGTTTGTAATGCCTCTTCACTGTGCAGTGTGATGTTTTGAGGATGTTTGATAAAACCACTGCTTTGATCCTGGAACAATTTGATAGTGCTTTATATTTCACACAACACCATTAATAGTGTATTAACTCTGTCGGGACTTTAGATTCATAGTGTTTGTACTTTACACATAATTTGAGGTCATGAATAAAAGTAAAAATTCATTTTATAATATTTTTCTTGTTTTGAGGCTTGTAACTAGATCATTCTCCCTATCAAATCTATACAGTTGATGAGGCAACCACCATTCCACCAGCTTCTTTGTTATCAAGATAGCTACCACTAGTCAGACTCTTTGTTATCAAGGTAGCTACCACTAGCCAGCCTCTTTGTTATCAAGGTAGCTACCACTAGTCAGACTCTTTGTTATCAAGGTAGCTACCACTAGCCAGCCTCTTTGTTATCAAGGTGTAAGCTACCACTAGTCAGACTCTTTGTTATCAAGGTGTAAGTTACCACTAGCCAGCCTCTTTGTTATCAAGGTAGCTACCACTAGTCAGACTCTTTGTTATCAAGGTAGAAGTTACCACTAGCCAGTCTCTTTGTTATCAAGGTAGCTACCACTAGCCAGCCTCTTTGTTATCAAGGTAGAAGTTACCACTAGCCAGTCTCTTTGTTATCAAGGTAGCTACCACTAGCCAGCCTCTTTGTTATCAAGGTGTAAGTTACCACTAGCCAGACTCTTTGTTATCAAGGTAGAAGTTACCACTAGCCAGCCTCTTTGTTATCAAGGTAGAAGTTACCACTAGCCAGCCTCTTTGTTATCAAGGTAGAAGTTACCACTAGCCAGCCTCTTTGTTATCAAGGTAGAAGTTACCACTAGCCAGCCTCTTTGTTATCAAGGTGTAAGTTACCACTAGCCAGCCTCTTTGTTATCAAGGTGTAAGTTACCACTAGCCAGCCTCTTTGTTATCAAGGTGTAAGCTACCACTAGCCAGTCTCTTTGTTATCAAGGTAGAAGTTACCACTAGCCAGCCTCTTTGTTATCAAGGTAGAAGTTACCACTAGCCAGCCTCTTTGTTATCAAGGTGTAAGTTACCACTAGCCAGCCTCTTTGTTATCAAGGTGTAAGCTACCACTAGCCAGCCTCTTTGTTATCAAGGTAGAAGTTACCACTAGCCAGTCTCTTTGTTTTCAAGGTGTAAGTTACCACTAGTCAACCTCTTTGTTATCAAGGTAGAAGTTACCACTAGTCAACCTCTTTGTTATCAAGGTGTAAGTTACCACTAGCCAGTCTCTTTGTTTTCAAGGTGTAAGTTACCACTAGTCAACCTCTTTGTTATCAAGGTAGAAGTTACCACTAGTCAACCTCTTTGTTTTCAAGGTGTAAGTTACCACTAGCCAGTCTCTTTGTTATCAAGGTGTAAGCTACCACTAGACAGCCTCTTTGTTATCAAGGTGTAAGCTACCACTAGCCAGCCTCTTTGTTATTAAGGTAGAAGTTACCACTAGCCAGCCTCTTTGTCATCAAGGTGTAAGTTACCACTAGCCAGCCTCTTTGTTATCAAGGTGGAAGCTACCACTAGCCAGCCTCTTTGTTATCAAGGTGTAAGCTACCACTAGCCAGCCTCTTTGTTATCAAGGTAGAAGTTACCACTAGCCAGCCTCTTTGTTATCAAGGTAGAAGTTACCACTAGCCAGTCTCTTTGTTATCAAGGTGGAAGCTACCACTAGCCAGCCTCTTTGTTATCAAGGTGTAAGCTACCACTAGCCAGCCTCTTTGTTATCAAGGTGTAAGCTACCACTAGCCAGCCTCTTTGTTATCAAGGTGTAAGCTACCACTAGCCAGTCTCTTTGTTATCAAGGTGGAAGCTACCACTAGCCAGCCTCTTTGTTATCAAGGTGTAAGCTACCACTAGCCAGCCTCTTTGTTATCAAGGTGTAAGCTACCACTAGCCAGCCTCTTTGTTATCAAGGTAGAAGTTACCACTAGCCAGTCTCTTTGTTATCAAGGTGTAAGCTACCACTAGCCAGCCTCTTTGTTATCAAGGTAGAAGTTACCACTAGCCAGTCTCTTTGTTATCAAGGTGTAAGTTACCACTAGCCAGCCTCTTTGTTATCAAGGTAGATGTTACCACTAGCCAGCCTCTTTGTTATCAAGGTGTAAGTTACCACTAGCCAGCCTCTTTGTTATCAAGGTAGAAGTTACCACTAGCCAGCCTCTTTGTTATTAAGGTAGAAGTTACCACTAGCCAGTCTCTTTGTTATAATTTTTTTTCAGAATTTTGTTTAACATGTATTTATTTTTATAACTTAATAAGTACTTCTAAGGATTTACTTTTAATGGAAATATTCTGCCCTTTATGAATTGGATTTAAATGAAAAGTATGAGTACATTAACACTCGGCTAAAGATAGGAACAGGAATGTACTAACAAATTGGTAGAGGATTTATTTTCTGACTGGGAGTATGGTGGGCTGTATGCGGTGAAGGGACAATCAGCTTACTATGACTCGGAAAAAATGCTGCCTATGTCTTCGAAACATCTGCTTAATCTAAGCATGGATGGTCAAATGTGGTATATTTGTAATGATTGGTCAGTTATCAGAGGAGGCGGAGTCTATCATTCCCCAATGTATCATTGGCTATTGTTGCTTTTTGTCACCTCCCACTTCCTGTCGTCATCGGAGACTCACAGTAAATTATCTCCCTTTGTGTTAACATTAGGTTATCATTAGGAAATCGATGATTTCTTCCTCCACAAAAGTACACTCTTTTTATACATTGAGAAGACACAACTGGTACAGTCTTAATTTAGTTTCTTGAAAGTTTAGATTCTGAAAATACTGTATGTATGACAACAATTTTCTCAATTCTTTCATCATTTTAATCCAAATGCTTAATTGTCTGTGGAAAAATTACTTTAAATTGATGTTTAAGAAACAAATAACTTTTCAATAAACTTATCAATTCATTTACTTAAATTGGTTATTAGTTCGGGAAAAAAAATAAGAAAAAAAATATATATAACAGCCATAACTACCAGCCATTGCTATATAAATATTTTTGTTGATATATATTTTCACTATGGTTGAAAATCAGTTTTGGTAAATATAATTATTATACAGTTTGTATATTCCTTGGACAATTGAACAACAGTATAAAGTATGATGGAGAGAATTATGAAAATTAATGAAGAACATTTCACTTAATTTTACTTAAGTCAGGAATTTGAAAAACCATTCATCTATTTATCTGGATGAAATATAATGAATTGATTGGAAATATTATTGCTGTTGTATACATGGTATGTATTATTGGTCGTACATATATAACGCAAATCACTTTGTTTTTGTGGAAATTATATTTTCATGGTAATTTGTGAGGTGTAGTTGAAAATTAATTGAAATCCATCTTGAGAATGGATTTAAATCATCTTTTGTTAAAAAGTTTATTGAGTTGAAGTACCATGTTTAAAATCAAAATTCACAAAAAAAATGAAGTGATCTGCAGAACTTTGCTTGCCTGTTAATATAAAATAACTATATTATACAGATACAGATTTTTAACAAATCTAAACACCTATGATAATTACAATGTACAAATGTAGTGATAATTATAATTATGGTAAATTGGTTCGATATCTTGATAAAACAAATACTTAGCTTTCGTTTTTATTCATTTATTTATTTTTTTTGTGAAAATTATCAAAAAGTAAACCAGCAAAAAATATTAATAAATGAAATTATTATTGATCTAGAGATATTCTAATATTGTTTCAGAAAGAACCTTCCACTTCTGTCAAGAGTACTGGTGAACCTACAAGTATCATAAAGTCTAAATGCTCAAGTGAGCCTCTGATGTTTATAGGTTCCGTTATTATAGGAAGTGTGTTTACCTATTTCAGTCTCTCCATGCCTCCGACGTCAGTACGTATGTTAAATTCCTGCCAACGATTCTCAACCAGTTATTTTCCCTCCTGTCCAAGACGGAGTGTGAAGATGTAGCAGTCAACGTGGTCAAGTGAGTTATTACACTGGTCACTAGTGGTCATGCAATGTCAGACTGACCAGTCGGATACCTTGTTATATCAACGCTGATAATTTCATATAAAATCAAGTTGGAAATACACGTATAATATAATTATTGTGACCTATATCACTGTAAATATTGCTGTGAAAAAAAGACAATACAATTTTGTTTCAGTTTTATTATCAAACTTGTCTAAAATTTCTCATTTATTTTGATTAAGCTTCCTTTTTAATAATTTTTGTCTAAACCAAGCTCACTTAAGATGCTACTACGACGTACAAATCTGCCATATTTGTCTGACTGTAAGCCCAGCGTTGTCTATTGGAGTTAAGTCGATACTAACTTGTGCTATATTGAGTCAATAATAGTGAGTTGGTCCCATTCTCAAGCTTTATTGTAGTATAAAGACAGTTGTTACTTCATACTAATAGCATTTGTATCTCCTGTTAAAATTAACTATCACTCATTTTATGACTTCCATTCCCTGTCTGATATTTTCCTTGTGCCGCCATGATGCACTCTGTTGATTAATCTAGTAGTTTCTGCGTATTAATTAAAGATTCTAAACATCAGCTGTTACTTTTCAGAGTCTTGGTACACATTGTGTCTGAAGTAAATACAGCTGAAAGAATCAAGACACTTAGAAATTACGTCAAAGTAAGTCTATTATCACTTTCTAAAAATATGAAATGTTAAGCAGCCTTTCACAGACTCTCAGAATTACATGTATATAGCTAATGCTGCATATGTTATGTGTGTTTAAGTATCGACTGGCCACAATAAGGAGTAAATATAATTACTGACAGGATGTCTAATTTATCGTGTTTGCACTTCATTGCAATTGCTATTTCCATCTGGCATCCATATTTGTAATGAGTGCCAACTGAGAACTGTTTTATGATTAAATGTAGTAATTGAACTGGCTATGCTTCTTTGACCTTTAAACTTCTATCAAATTTGTTGGAAAATCAAGAGGAAGCGAAAACATATGCACAGTGTATTACTTAATTCTCATTTCAATTGATGAAATGTTTGTATCATTATAAAAATTATTATATATTTGTCCTTTGAACTCTATTATTTGACCTGTGACCTTTGATCCTGCAGTATGTGTTCAAACCTGGACATGTTCCCCGGGGAAGTAAACAGAGAACTGTCCATGAGGAGTTGGCTAAGAACTTGACCCAGATCCTCCAGCCGTCCATGGCGGACCACTTAGTGGTCACCAAGTTTCTACAACACTCCTGGTTCTTCTTTGAAACCCTCATCAAGAGTATGACCACGTACCTCATAGATTCCGACAGAATTAAGGTATGTTTTAGGAAACCTCAACAAGGTCATGACCTCTGATAGGATCAAAGAATGGTACAAACCCTTACCAAGGTCATGACTTTTTTCCTTTAAACCCTCAACAAGGTTATGACCTCTGATAGGATCAAAATATGATATAAACCCTTACCAAGGTCATGATCTTTTTTCCTTTAAACCTTCAACAAGGTTATGACCTCTGACAGAGTCAAAAAATGTTATAAGCCATTACTAAGATCATGACATTGTTCTTATGAACCCTTACCAAGGTCATGACCTCTGACACACTAAGAAGAGCATATTATGACAGTCTAAGGGAAGAAACAGACATAGAGCAAATGACCATAAATTACATGCTTTAGGTAAAAGTTTTCAAAAACCCAACTCTGATCATGTATTAATTAAGAAAAAAAAAAAAAAAAAAAAAATATTATTTGCATTTCATTCAAGATTTATGAAACTCTATTCACATTGAATTTTAAAGATCTTATATGAACTAGAAATTAATTTTATGATCGTGTATTTGTATTCATTTGTTTTGTACCCCCATGTGGAATCCTTTTTTCAGGGTGATTTATCTATGACATTTTGTACAATTAACTTACGGGTACTTTGTATGTTAACTGATGTAGATGCCGAGGAATGAGCGATTCAGTAGTGACTATCAGTTCCGTATTGAGAGACTTCTCCAGACCCTGGCGCCCAACATCACCCACAAACACCGAGAGATGCCTCGGGAGACCAAGAGTGCCAACCTCAGTCTCGCCAACTTTGTCAAGGTACAAAATCTCAACTTCTTTTCTTAGATATCTAAAAAAAAATCTCAAATTCCTGGTTAATTTCAGACCTATTGATGTTAAGGTACAAAATCTCAATATATTCTCAACTTCATTTCTTAAAAATCTAAAACTAAGTTATCAAATAATAATTTCAGTCATTTCTAATCCTATTGAAGTTAACTCCAATATCCTATCAATGAAATTGTTCTGAGCCTTTAAAGTAATTCTGTTGTGTATTCTTTTAGGAATTATTTTACTTGTGACTATGATCCTTTGGGTCATTCAGTATATTTTTTTGAACTGAAATGATTACTTTATCAAGTGACCATCCAATTATATGTTACACATTATTCTTGTGTTTGGCATTAGAGTTATTTCCCTTGAAAAACATCAGAGATATTGTTACATTACAGATGTGTTTTACCCTGATGGACCGAGGGTTTGTGTTCAGACTAATCAGCAGCTACCTGGAGAACTTTGGTCCCGGTGACTCTAAGGTAAGGTGACCCGTTATAAAGTTGTTTATTCTTCTGATTGGGGTTTATATCTACAGTCTAGTGATGTTTTACCTGGAGAACTTTGGTCCCGGTGACACTAAGGTAAGGTGACCTGTTATAAAATTGTTTATTCTTCTGATTGGAGTTTATATCTACAGTCTAGTGATGTTTTACCTGGAGAACTTTGGTCCCGGTGACTCTAAGGTAAGGTGACCTGTTATAAAGTTCTTTGTTCTTCTGATTGGAGTTTATATCTACAGTCTAGTGATGTTTTACCTGGAGAACTTTGGTCCCGGTGACTTAAGGTAAGGTGACCTGTTATAAAGTTGTTTGTTCTTCTGATTGGGGTTTCTACCAGGTATCTTTTTTCAAATTTCGATTTGACTTGGAAAAGTGAGAAGATGCTGTATGTTTCAAAAAAGTATTAAGAGTTTCCTTTTCAGTTAAATGAATTTCAGCATTACAGGTAGCATAATTCGTTTTTTTTCTTTTCTTTAGACGCTGCAGGAATGCAAGTTTGATTTCCTGAGGACGGTCTGTAGTCATGAGCACTATGTTCCTTTGTCTCTTCCTCTTATGAGGAAAGGAATGATCAAGACATTCAAAGGTGAGTTATCTCCCTTCAATAATAACTCTCCTTCACTAAACTGATAGTTGAATTAACAATTGAATTTGAACCTAGCCCTCCTTTGAAGTTGGCTGGAGAATTTTAGATGCTTTTCTTTTGCAATCATTTCTGAGTGTAAATTTTGATTTTCATCTTGGCCTATTTTTTAGTGAGTTGGCAACTGTCAGCTTAATTCTCACAGAATGCTTATTCTGATAATATAAATGCACATATGGCAGTATTTTACATTCAGCATACTTATACATATCTTAGATTCATACTTTAGGTCAGCCTAATTTCTTTGGTTGAGTTATGTCCCTTGATCTTTCTTTGCTAGGTTGAACAACACTAAATATTCCAACTAAAACTTGTTGCCTCTTTAAGAGTCCTATTTCCATGTGTGACAATTTAGTTATGGAATTTTATTTTTTTGGGATGTTACAATACCATTTTCTTTTATTTGAAAACTAATATTAGTAATTTTCAATAAGAAGATGGAACCATGTGTATAAGATATTTTTGATCATTATTAGTACAAAAAATCCATTTGTAATATTTCAAATGTAATATAAGTCATTTGATATATTCAATTTCATGTTCTATTGTTATGCAACTGCTTTCTATCTGGATTGTGCAAAATCAAAATATAAATACAATATTGAAGGTCTGGGGGAGCTGCATGTCTATCGTACTAGTGGATTATGGTTATCTAAAATTATTATCTCTATATCGATATAAATATTTATATCATATATTTCACATTTTGTATACATAATTAAAAACCCTGTAACCTCTGCCTTGAGTTACCATTAATTATGAATATTGATGAGAAATATTCTAATTATTTGTATACATCAATAATATTGGTTAAGTATTTGCATGGTAATAGAATTTCATTGGATACACAAGGATGGTTTTCTCCTCTTTTCTTCTTTATTTGAAGACAAGAATTGAAGCCTTACTTATATATATAATAGATATGAATATCATTTTACATTTTAACAGCCAAATATTTACAAAATATCTTTGTATTTTAGCACTGACAATAATTGTTATGTATCACTGCTTTTAGGAAATATTTTTGAATGCTGAACTGACATTTAATTTGACATCACCAATCACTTTAAACCACCCTGTTAGAGTTATCTCCCTTATGAATTTCTCCCACTAAAAAGATATTTTTCATTAGATAAAATTATTACCAAACAGTGTTTTTTTCCTTGGAAATTAGAAATAATTCTTTTCAAAGATTTCAAAGATGTAGTATATCTTAAAGAAGTTTTATATTGGATGTATGATGAGTAGACTATTTGTCTATTATGTTTGGATAAATAAACATCTTGGAATCTTCTGGTATTACACCAAAATATGTTGCATATTTTGATTTAATTGTATAGAGAAAAACAAAAGTTCTAAAAGAATTTAAAATTGAAATTTTATTGATATTTTTAAATATCCTGAAATTCTGTATACATAATAAAATGACAATTGCAATTTTCATTTACAAAAGATCTTTTTAAATTAATTATTATCATAACTTTATATTTCTGTTAATGAATACACTATGAATATGAATATTTTGAAAACAAAGCCAAAAATAAAAAACGATGTTTTTATCATGTTATTGTACTATTGGATAAATTTCTAATGGTGTTATTTTTAAAGACTCAGTTAAGAGAATGCATTTTAATGTGTCCAGATTCCCGCCTCAGAAGTTGTTTTTTTAATTACCACGTCCACTTGAGACACACATGACCGATCTGTTTTATCGTGTTTGTTCCATGCTATTCTTTGCACAGACATCAAACTGGAAGGTAAACAGCTCACTTTAAACTATTCCTGTAGATGAGAAATTGTCGCAATATTTTGTCGCATGCAGTGGTGTACATCCTGCACTGTTTGAAATAAATGGAGTGATATTTTTCCTTTGCTTGTGTGGATTGAACTTGCATTTCAGTGATATTTTCTTTATGCTTCTTAGAATCTAACTATAATGCTTTACAGTGTTTTATTGTATCATATACGATTTTTTATATCTAGAGTTTTCTTTGCTTGAAATAAATCTTAATATCTGCAATCACTTATATACCCTTCATAGCGCCATGGTAACCATTGTTTTGTCTGGTATGTGCCTTTCCATTGGTTGGATACCTGGTAACTCCCTGGAATCTTGGAAAAACCTGTTCCCTTCATATTTTTGTTACCTTGCATTTCATCATATTTACAAAAAACTTGATTAGTTATTAACTTAAACCAAATTATCATTCTGAACATGTGTAATCTTTTTAGATATAGAATATGCTTGAACCCTAAGTGACCTTAACTGACCCTTGTCGGTTCTCATCAAGCACCAAATGCTGTATCTTCACAAACTATGATTTCATTCCATTAAGCCAGGGCAACAATTTGTATTTCAGATCTAGATACCATTTTCCCCACCCATGAGCTGGGTCTTGGTAAAAACTTTGTTGTAGGATTTATTACAGTTCCTGTTTCTGTTTTTTTGTTCCAAAACAATGATAGAATCTTCATTTACAGCTCTATCTTAAAAAAATGTTGTAATTTTATCAAACTCCGTTCATAGGTGCAATAACATCAGTAAATGCACTTCTTGCAGACTCATCTTGAGAGAATTTTTCCAGAAATGAAAGAAGTTCATCCAAAAATCTGAGTAAATTTTCCAATAATATATCTGTAATCGATTTTAGGCGTCAACATGTGGCAGTTCAAACAACTTACAGATATTTTTGGTGGTTTTGAAAACCATCAGTGAGAACAATCTAGGTATTATTATGGAAGAATTCTTTTTATATACAACACAATTGCTTTCTGACTAACCAGCTCTCAGGTGATCTTTCTTACATCATTATATATGTATATATAAACGGTGTAATATACCAACTTAATGAATTGGTATAATTTGAAAATCAATTTCAAATACAATGTACTTCAATTTTATTTGGAATATTTATATTATATTTTAAGGGAGTATAGATACAAAATATAAAATCCAGGATATCTGTATATATAATTTATTTTGATTGAGTTTTAATTTTTGATATTATTTCTTTTGTTTTTATTTGTTTGAATTTCATTGATTCTTTTTCTCACTTGTTTTTTTTTTTTTTTTTTATTATTTTTTTTTTTTTTGCCTTTTTGTTTTTGTTTTTTGTTTTGGTATAAGAAAACAATAGTGTCTTAAATTCCAAAGACAATAAAGGGGGAGAAAAAAGAAATAAATTGAAAAAAAAAAAAAAAAAAAAATACAGTAAGTTAGTAGCCTCTTTCTACTACAAGGATACTCTGCCTCAAAATGACCCTGACTATTCATGAGGCAATAAACCCAGCAAAGAAACAACCAGATAAATTTTTTTTGCCTCATTTGCCTTGTGAAATGTTGGTAGGTTGCCTGCATGCTGCTATGTCAATATAGCCTTTGCAGTTTGTTTTCTTACATTTACATTGTTGTGTCACCTGCAAAAAGCAGGTGGCATATAGGTATCAATATGTTGGTGGCTTTGCCCGCATTGAGGTTTCTGTGCGATAACTCAAGTTCCCTTTGGCTAATCAACTCAAACTTGATGCAGATCTTCCTTACCAAAAGTGCTAGCTTCGGATTGCTTTTCAGGTCCAAAGGTTGAAGGTCAAGGTCACTGTTACTAATAAAAAAGAATATTTTTCAGTGGGATAACCCGAGTTCCCTTAAGCTAATAATATTCAAACTTTATGCAGATCTTCTTTATCCCAAATGCTTGCTTAGGATTAATTTTCAGGTCTGAAGTTCAAAGGTCAAGGTCAATGTTACTAAAAAGACATTTCATTTCCTTGCCAAAAGTTCCTCTGGGCTGATCAAACTCTAACTTCATGCAGATCTTCCTTACCAAAAATGCTTGCTTGGGGTCACTTTTCAGGGTCAAAGGTCAAGGTCACTGTTTCCTTCTAATATCTCGAGTTCCTTTGGGCCCATCAAACTCAATTTCCATGCAGATTTTCTTTACCACAAGTGCTTACATGGGATTGTTTTTTCACTGGTCCAAAGGTCAAGGTTACTGTTACTATAAATAGAAAATCTGTTTCAGTGCAATAACTCTTGTAATCACATAACATTCTGCGCAGGTGACACATCCACTTCTGTGGAATTCTTGTGTATATAGAGGTTACCAATGTCAGTGACTCAGAGGTTATAGAGACTAATTATCATTATGAGTGACATGATTATCATAATGTTATGAGTGACATAACTATCATAATGTTATGAGTGACATAATTATCATAATGTTATGAGTGACATGATTATCATATTGTTATGAGTCACATAATTATCATAATGTTATGAGCGACATAGTTATCATAATGTTAGGAGTGACATAATTATCATAATGTTATGAGCGACATTATTATCATATTGTTATGAGAGACTAATTATCATAATGTTATGAGTGACATAATTATCATAATGTTATGAGTGACATAATTATCATAATGTTATGAGTGACATAATTATCATAATGTTATGAGTGACATAATTATCATAATGTTATGAGTGACATATAATGATTATGTTATGGGTTATCCTTTACAGCTGTTTGTAGCATTATTTCTCCAGTTAGCATTCTGTCATTCTGTCTGTTAAAACATTTAATAGGTATCTATTTGAACTACAATTCGCAATTTGTTGCCATATGTATGTGACTAATCCTTTGGATGGTAAAGTGAGGACAATACAATTCTTGTTTCACATTTTATACCGATCCAGTTACTGGTTTACCTCCTCTGTCCACTGCTAGGCTTTATACAGAGTTATGGACCTTTGTTTGTTTTGTTACACTATATATAGAGTTACAGCCCTTTGATCACAGTACCTGTTTTGGTAGCAGTGTTTTGCAGGATTATTTTTTGTCAGTAACTAAGATTAATGGAGTTATGTCACTTTGTACATATTCTGTAATATGTTTGACTAAGTAAATTTGAATGACTGTTTTTTGTGATCAATGCTTTCTTCTTTTCAGCAAAATATATTTTTTGATTTTCCATTTTACAAAATTATGAAGTCAGATTTATTGAAGTCATCAGTTTAACTTAGTATTGACCTTATTTTTTTCAGTGTTGAAATGCAATCTGACTATATACAGCAAGTTTTCTTTATATTGTTTATTTTTTTCCTGAATTGATTTAAAACTAATGTGGGATCAATTGGTATTGATAACTAATGGACTTGTGCTGACAATCTGTAAAAAAAATAAAAAATCAACAGGTACTTATATAAAGTTATCTTGATTAAATCAATATTGGACCAGCTGCATTACTGGTATGGAGACCAAAGAGCATGTTGAGACTTGAAATATCATCACACATGTCAAGTTTTAATCATTAATCACTGAATTATCGAAAAGGTTAAATGTCAAAGTTCAGGTCAACAAGGTCAAATACTAAAAGTGCAAAGGTGAAAGGTCAGAAGAAGAATAACTTGAGGTCAACAAATTTAAGATTTCATACTGATGATTATGCATGTAATACTAAAAGTTTTTAATGGATGCATAACCATTTTTAATTGATAATTTAATTATGAAAAAGAAAGATATATGTATTTGAAAGTTTGTTTTAAAAACTAACCTGGGAAGCTAAAATCTGAATGCTGGTAATTTTTCTCTCCTGATTTTCGGTTTGGCGAGTTTGAATGATAATTACAAACCTCAGTGTTGTTTTCAGTGGTGAATCTGAATGTACAAAGATGTCATAATGATAATTTGTTGGTTTTAATTTGAATTGTATTGGTTGTTGGTTTTACCAAATGGGAATTGTTTGAAAAGTGCATCATAATGATGTCATATCTAATATTGATTAAAGTATCTTTGTCATAATGAATGTCTCATGGATGACATGAGTTTCTCAGAAGCAAACTAATTATGATTATGAAGCAGTTATGCTGTAAGGATAGTGAGACATACTTTGTTGGATACATACACAGTTATAAATTCCTTCAATTAAACATCATGTATCTTCATTAAGCCTTCACTGTTACCACTATATATCAACTTATAATTTTTCTCAAATATTAAAATGGAGCATAAAATTTCAACACCTTTCAACATGAACAGGTATGATTTTTTAATGTTGAAGAAATCAAATTTAAAAAATTGAACTCAATGTGTCATCAATTTCATCACAACGTGAACCGTTGTCTTGAAATATAATATGTATACTGTATATGCAAAAAAACATGGTCCTTTTTCCAATATTGTTATGGTTTCTTTTAGAAGTAATTTTACTGTTGCCATGGTTACAGATCTGAAATGTGACTATACCCTCTCTGAGGAATACCGGAAACAGCACTACCTGGCAGGCCTGATACTGCAGGAGCTGAAGATGGCGCTTAGTGAGCCGCGCGAAATACGTCGTATAGCGATCACAGTCCTCCGTGACCAGCTCGCCAAACATTCGTTTGATGACCGTACTTCACGTCAA